>NW_026942060.1:0-184375 GCF_024139115.2 Armigeres subalbatus
AGTATACACGGTGCGAAATTTATTCATTGAATGTGGAAATGCTACACACTTAATATGTTTTACTCAATATTGTGCGGTTACTTGCTGAGTTTTTTTACTTTATTAAACTGTTTTTTAATCTACAGATTATATGCAACACCATACTTTAAATCAGACATTAAATTTTGATTATCTGCTTTAAACAAAGATTAAACGAAGATTTGATACCTGATAGCTTTCCACGCAAACCAACACCATCAACAGGTAGCGGCATCCTTCACCTACCTATTGATGGTGTTGGTTTGCGTGGGAGAGCTATCAGATTCGCCAAATCGTCGTTCCAGCTTTGTTTACAAAAGCAGATAAGTCGTTTTGAAAATTTTGTCTTGAAATAGATACGGTCGGTTAAAGTGGCTGGTCCTTATTGCCTGATTTTCTCAATATTGCACGCGGCGAACCTTTCATGAAAGGTACCGCCGCGCTTTCTGCACCCCGTTTACTTGATTCTTATGGATGAATAGCATTGCGGTGTATCGTTTGTCGCGGCCGTACCTTTCAGATGGCATCATTCGCCGCGTGAAGTTTTGTGCAAGTACCCATTTGGGAACATTACAAACGCCGCGCAGTGTATCATATCCAGAAAATCTGACAATAAAGTGTTCGTGAAAGTAGTCGTTAGATTATTCGCTGTTGGTTTGAGCGAGACAGAGTATATGACAAAAAAATCAACCAGCAACTTGCGGTGTTTGGTTCGAAATGAACGTTTGTCAGCAATGGAATAATCTACAGTATCCCCCCGCTTATCCGGACCTCGCTAGTCCGACGACTCGTTAGTCCGGATCTCGCTCATTCAAACACATTATGCTGTCAGTTTTCAAATTTGTGCAGTCATTTTGTTTTGGTTTATTTGTGTGGATTTGACAGTCGGATTAACGAGAGAAACCCCGATAGTCCGGCCATACATTTGTCGGATCAGCGGGGGTATACTGTATCTAGATTTTCTACTAGATGGCTTTTTGCTGTACTATAAATCTCGCATAACTTTTCAAAAGGGCCTAAGTAACATTTTTTTAATGAATTAATTTGAGTACTGCAATCAACAGAACAACATGAAAACTATTGATTGCAGTATTCAAATTAATTTATGAAAAAAAATGTTACTTAGGTGCTTTTGAAAGTTAAGCAGAATTCATGAAAAATGTTACTCTCGGTCCTTTGCCATGCGAGAAATGTAATAGAAATGCATGAAGCCAAATAGGACTTTTTGGGAACTTGCAAGTGTTCTTATTGTTAAGTTGACTTTTGTCAATTTATTGGTCAATACTTAAAAGGTGCTGTAAAAAGAAAAGTGCATACTTAGGTTTTCCAAGTCTGATGCAGACTATCTTTTGAAAAAGGTCAAACTTGCTTTTACTGATTTTTTCAAATGGATATAATCGATAAACGACGCTTCCTACAAAAAAGTGTTGTAAGGTGATCGTCGCAAAATCATTCAAACTTTCTAATAAAACTTTTGAAAACTCTAAATAGAACCCTACACTAAAAAATCAATTTAAAAAAATAAAAGTCAATTTGCAAAAACGCTCTTTTTTGATTTGGAAGAAATTTTGTCTCAAGATAGGTGATTATATTCCCTACCAACCGTCCATACATCGCAAGCCGGGCACTTTTAAGGGAAAAAAGTTTTTCTAACAAAAACTTTTTCTTGACGGAATTGATTTTTTCAGTGTCTTTAAGGGGTGGATTTAACATATGTATACATATATACTCATATTAAGTATTCCTCAGGAGGGTGAAACGCCTGTCATCCGCGGTACAATGGCACTCTACCCAACATCGTTTTTGGTACTACTGTTTTTGGTACCCAGTTTCTGGGTAGTATACCCGAATTCAGCGCTCATTTTGGGTGACTGGTTCGTACGCAGTTAGTGCTAATTATCGGCAATTAACTTATCCTGGCGAAAACTTGCAATTAGTTGAGGTACATCAAGCCTTTTGTGTTTGTATGGCTTCTTTATGTCGAAAAATAGCTCGTCGATACTTGCGAAGTTATGTTATCATGAATTAAACGAAATTAAAACAAAAACATTGGCCGCCATACTGAATGAATGGTGGGTAGGCGTATTAGCCTTCTCTTCAGTCCCCTGGTATTCCTGTACAGTCAGGCAGAGTACAATGTTTTGGTCGTAACTGGTCGCAACTAAAGAAGCTAATAATGGAATATAATATTTTTTGAAGATATAAACCCCTTTTTAATATTACTCTTAATTTAAAAACAAACTATATTTAGTGACTAAATTAGACAATGTATCATAAAATAGATTTGTTTAGGGTTCTATAACGATGGCTTTCTATTGGTTTAGTTTCAGATGAAAATACACTGAAAATAATTCCGACAAGAAAAAGTTTTTGTTAGAAAAACTTTTTTCCTTAAGAGTGCCCAGCTTGCGATGTATGGACGGTTGGTAGAACATAATCACCTATCTTGAAACAAAATTTCATTTAAATAAAAAGAGGCATTTTTTCGCAAATCGACTTTAAAATTTTTAAACTGATTTTTTTCAGTGTAGGGCTCAATTTGATTGTTTCCAGATATTTTCACTAGAAATTTTGACTGATTTTATGGTCACCCATACAACACTTTTTGTGGGATGCGTCGTTTTTCATTATATCCATTTGAAAATATTAGCAAAAAAATTTCAGCTCTTTCAAAGGATAGTCTAGAATAAATTTGGAAAAACATTTTTGTTTTCATTTCGATCATCTGGTGATTTTTCATTTCTCATTTTTCATTTCTTACTTCTTACTTTTCACCTCACTTCTCACTTCGCGCATCTCACTTTTCACTTCTCACTGCTCACATCGGCCCATAGGGGAAAGAAATGGCAGAAATGACGCTTTAAAAGTTAAAGAACATATGTCACCTTTTGTTCATGAATTAATTTGTGTACCGCAATCAAAAGCTATCATATTGGTCTGTTGATCGCAATATTAAAATTCATTGATGAAAATATGTTTCTTAGGTCATTTTGAAAAAATAAACTAGAATTTTCAGTGTATACATGAAATCTTAAAATAGGTACTTTTTAACTCATTAATGGGTTTCTATGTTTCTTTGTGAAGTTTTTTTTTCTTCCGTGTAAGCGGTGTATTCTATGCTGTCAGTGTGCCGGTTTCGAATAAATTGTGTCTTGGGAGAACATAACCTAGAAAATCGATAGCTTATTTGTTACGAAATAATGATGTCTCATAACTCTTTGAATATTTACTATTTTTTGAGATGTGCCATCATTATGAAATTCAATAGCGAACAAGAAGAAAACATTCCCCATCGAATGCAACTTGTAGCAAAATCGATTCAGGTTTAGTACTAGAAAAATTGTCTAATGTTTCAATGTGCACACACATACGCACACACACACACACACGGACACACACACGGACAGACAGACATTTGCTCAGTTTGTCGAGCTGAATCGAATGGTATATAATACTATGGGTCTACAAGCGCTCTATAAAAAGTACGTTTTGGGAGTGAAATGAAAGCCTTTCAGGTACAACTTTGTTGTACGAGAAAGGCAAAAAGGTTCTACATTTTGTCCACAATAGGAATCCGTCTGCTACAGCGCCACCTAGAAGCAAAGAACTGAAACGGTTGCGTTTCCTCATACATTTGGATCACTTTTCCCATACAAACTTTGAGCCATTTGCGCACGCCAACCACTGGACCGAATGAGCTGAAATTTTCAGGGGAGCTTCTGGGACCCCCAAACTGTCATTTAAGGGTGCAAGGTTTGAAATTCAGGATTTTATGCATTTTGGGCCAGTCTAATGGTGCACGGAAGGTTGTTGTCTACACTTTTTACGGCTGCTGCACCCTGGAAGTAAATGTCATCGAGGTAAACAGTCGGTCCCTTATTGCAATGCATTTTAGACCGCAAACGGTTGTCAGTCGACGTCAGATGCAACAAAAGTGCATAAAATTGTACAGTGCAGTGCAGCTGTCATCGACTTTGACACCGTTTTGAAGTTTAGCGGTCCGATAAGTGTAAAACCGTTGCAACTATCGAATTGCAGTTAAAAAGCATTGCAGTTAAATGACTTGCAGTTATCGAACGTCTACTGTCATAAAATTAGAGCATTCGTTAAATATTTTCAGCCAGTTAGAAATCACAACAATGTTGCTGTTACTGCATATTTCCATCACTATATTGAATACTAATCATTATCTATCCCTTCATTATTTCGGTAACAATAAGCGAAAGCAAGTTTTATTTTCGATATTAGGATGTTTTGAACAATCAGTATGCAAATAGTTGTCAAAAGACATCTAGTGGAAAATATGAGAACTAATATTTTTCTTCGCACGAAATTTTAGTTTTTTCTTTCTCTTCAGTCTATCGGAATGCGGTATGAAGAGAAGACATTTTTGGAAAGAGAAAGAGAATTTATGAATCTCTTTTTATAAAGAAATTTTTCATTTTTTTCTTGAACCTTCGGAATTCGGCTGCAGTTTCAATAATGCTACACTCAGATATAAATTTATATTGTCGGCGTAGCACCAAGTTAGAATTCGGAAGTAGGGACTACCGAACCTAACTTTCTTCCGAAGTTTTATTTGTCAAACTAATTGATGCGTTGTTTAGCGCATCTTTAGTCGAATCCAGCGCACTACTTCCGAAGTTCGGAAATTTGCCTGTATCTGGAGAAAAATCCAACTTCGGTATAAAAAGCGGTATAAATTTATTCTGGATAGACAATACTAAATAGTTTAAAAGTCATTCTAAATGGCTATTCGCCTGGTTGATCCCAAACTACACGTAAAAAAATTTAATTATTTTATTTATTCCATTTATGATAACTATCAGATATCAGATATAATTTTCATTTCCCTTCATATGATTTTCATTAAAAATCTGATTCAAATTCGTTTAGAGTGCATATATTGAATATTATCTTATTGAATGAAAAGTATAAGTTTCGCTGAATGGCAAAAATATATTAAGTGAGACTTATACTTTTGATGTTGGTTGGGGAATAAAAAAAACGGTCAGTCAGAGGAAAACTGCTCCTCAAGTGCGGATAGCGAAAAGGAGGAAAGACTTGGTAGAATGACTACGGGAGATCAGCATGCCGGCCGACTACGTTTGCAAACTAGCTAGGATGTTCCAGGATATAAAGGTGGGTGTGGAATTGAAATTTCTTTAATGTCTGAAAGTCGAGGTGTAAAACTGACGTAATTGTTTTCTATTTTTATCACTAAATAATTCGTTCCTCTTATTGCAGGTTAGTGAAGATTAGAACACACAATTCCGCTCATAAACGACACGACACGATGCCATCAATAAAAAAATCATAAACGCCGGGGCCTGGGCGCGTGGCTCCGAATGGTTTCCGTCAGTTTACCGCGCAAGCTCGAAGACTACATTTCCGCGGTGGAAGAATTCTACTAGGAGAAACATTCCGAAAGCTGCTTTGGCACCATCAGATGAGCAACGGAACCATCACCATCGCGAACAACTCCAGACGCTTTGATCAGGATGTAACCACCTTCCAGATGGCGGTGCTATGTGCCTGGAATCAACGCCCGAATCGAATGGCGAATGGCGGAGGAATCAACGGGGCTCCCAATCCAGTGCTGCGCCGGAAAATTTGCTCTTTGGTTCATTCCCAAAGTTGAAGCGACAGTTCCTTTCGTATATGATCCAGTTTTAATGAAGGAATATAAAAATTTTATTTGAATTTATGCCAATAAAAATAACAAATGAACCAAATATGTCTGAATTTTGGATTTTTATTGATTTCAAGATTTTAAAACAAAATAGCATTGATATCAACAAGCCCAATGATTTTATTGTTATTTCTCTAATGAAAGTCATACATTGACGTTATACAGCCTATTTGAAACCTCTAATCATGTTCATGAGCATTCGACATGAAATGTATAAGTTTCATGTTATGATTGTCTTATGCAATGCTGCATTGCTTTCATTGCAATTAGGTATACGGTCCATTAAGAAACCACAATAGCAAAAATGTATGTGTTTTGCCGAATAAATTCATTATGAAATTTTGGTTTCGTGTAGTATTCGATCCAACTATACCGAGATAGTATAACTTTGAAAAAATCGTTCTCTAGTATAAGTTGGGGGATATGACTTTTAAGTTTATTTTGGATTTGATGGATGGTTTCTAGGTTATATTTATTTGATTATATTTTTTTCTGATCATCGAAAAATAAAAGTAAATGAAAGTACAGTTTTTATTATTTTAATTGAAAACCACTCAATATTGAAACGATAATGAAACGCGATCGCTTCGAATAGCATATAGAGGTACGGAACCGGAGCCTATTTGACTCACTTAACTGGAAATGAGCTTGAATATCTTCCACCGAGGATGTTGGACCTCATCGATCTGGGAAAAACGGGATCTGGTCCACTCGCTGAGCAGGAAGTAGATGGATTCGGCTGGTTTTGACCCTGTGTGTGGCTGTCTTCCACCGTAAATGGTATATTTAGCACCAGATAGAAAGTGTAGATGATTTTATGGGCTAGACTTTTTCGATTTAGGCTCGATGATCTGAAAAAATAAATATATTGGATATTTATTAACATCCTACAAAAAATATACTGGCTTACCAAAATAATATTCACGTGTTTGTAAACCTGATGAGGGCACCTTTTTTTTTGAGCTTTTTTTTCGGTAGGAGCCGAACCGTTCCGCGTAATAGCAGTCTGGAACGCCTAACCGCGTCCGAGACCGCGCCGACGATGTGTCATCTGGCATCACCTAGTATCGTACTTGAGAGAACTATTGCCATTTACTACGGACGATGCTGAGCGCCAGCGGCTTCTCAGGAATGATCGGACTGATGCGGACCGTAAAGCCCCAAACGCAATACAACGGAACGGCGACGGAAACGGAAAATCTGACAGAAAATATATGGGCTAACTGTCAAATTTGCCGTTTCCGTCACCGTTCCGTTGTATTGCGTTTGGGGCTTAATACTCGTCGTGGCTGTGACGGAAATCGTGAACATGACCGGAGTTCCGCCGATGTGGTAGTCCTTGAGGGAGTTGCAGCTCTGTTTGAAATCTACCGAAGAGGCCCGAGAACAATCGTAAACCTTTTTAATTTTTCACTATGCAAAACACGATGAAAAAGGTGGATAAACAGAACACTCGCGACGGAAAAATCGGTATTTCCTGATAAATTAAAGACAACGTGGCGTTTTGGCAAATCAGAGAAAGAAAAATGCAAAAGACAGAATGCAAACCGAAAATATGTTCACGTTATTTCAGTTTAGTTTAAACTTTAATGCTGCATAGTATACATTTTATACTACACTGGTTGAAAAAACATATTGATTTCCATAAGTGTTGCCTTATGAAACCCCATGAATTCATTTTATTTTGGTTTCATAAGGTATAAGGTCATCCTTGGTTGTTTTTCTCAATGGTTTTGAGCCAAAAGAATGTTATGTTTATGATTTTCTATTTTGAGAATCTGTATATACCCTCCTGCTAGTTTTGGAAGCTATATAATACACATCCACAAACCATCTTAAATATACTTTATATTTTCCGCAGTGTCGCAGTCCTCCACCAATCCACTCTGGATGGGTTCAGCCCAAATCTAAGGGATCTGATGAAGCAGTTGTACTACTAGTGCAACCACGATCAGCTGTTTGTGCTATTTCACGCTATGCGAAGCCCTAGCGAGATCGGGCGATCACACTGGTCTAGTATTTATAACTGCCTAACTGGAGACTTACAGCGAGGCAATTTGGAGTTTCAGCACAGTCCAGAATGGCTCGGCTGCTGCTGCCGATAAGAAAATGAAACAAATGAAAAGCTAAAACTAGACATAAACTGCTCGATTGACGTCGTTCACGAGAAGATGTGGATGACAGTGTACAGCGACGGCTCGCATTCCATATCCGGGCTCAAGGAGGCGTATCGTTTGGGAAAGTTTTTCGCGCAATAACGATGGGTGATGAAGTTGGACGGCATTCTACGGTTAGAAGAAGAGGAGATATATGAGATATACATCTGTTGAAATCGATCCCGTTTGGATATGTCTTCGTAGAGTTGCTGGGAAATGGATTAGTGCACATACGATGCAGTGTGCCAGCCAAGAGGTTGGCATGACTTATAAAGCACATCGTATTCTACGTGAGACACGTTGTACAGAAGATCGGTATGTGGCAGTTCCTGACGGGGTTCGATTAACTATGAAGATACGCTGTGGAAACTTTGCCTGCACTTCGACTAACTCAACATGAAGTGTATCTCAGCAATTGATAAAGACTTTCGCAAACTTTGCGTTGGTGAGCAACAAAAGGAGAAATTCCGAAATGATGTAGTAAGGATACCCTCGAAGGATTTGTACTATTTGCTTCTAACATAGCTCGCTAGGGAGATTTATAGCATCGAGTTAATTCTAGAGAGCATCTATTTTTTAAACAATTCATGTTGAATAAGTGGAGAATAAATAATTATCATCATTATTTTTCATCATATAAAATGCTTTCCACAAAACCATCACAATCCGAGTTATTCTTCAGCGCTCAGAAGATTTCCATCTAACATGCATTCGACCCTGCTGCGACAGAAAGAGCATGACTGTCAACTACGAAACGAAATGAAAACAGAGAGAATTTTCTCTCTGGCAAAGAGAGCGTGACGCTTGTCAGTTTTGTTTTGTTGAATTTCTCCCTGAATTCCAGTTATAGCCTATTCGCCATTAATGACATAATAATTGGCGTTTCAGGGTAAATACGCTTTATGATGTCATTATTTACGTAATATTCCATACATTTTGCGCTGTCAAAAGATACCCGCTAAAAAGAGTTATGAAGAATTTATTACGAACAATTATTACGAGAGAGCTTTCGTAATAGCCTATTCAGATTACGCCATTAATGACATAATAATTGGCGTTTCAGGGTAAATACGCTTTATGATGTCATTATTTACGTAATATTCCATACATTTTGCACTGTCAAAAGATACCCGCTAAAAAGAGTCATAAAGAATTTATTACGAACAATTATTACGAGAGAGCTTTCGTTCTAACTGGGATGCAGGGAGAAATTCAACAAAACAAAACTGACAAGCGTCACGCTCTCTTTGCCAGAGAAAAAATTCTCTCTGTTTTCATTTCGTTTCGTAGTTGACAGTCATGCTCTTTCTGTCGCAGCAGGGTCGAATGCAGGTGGGTGGCACGACGCCATGTTTTTGCAGCCAACATCTCAGTGTAAAATTCATGATAGTATGTGTTTTGTTTACAAACATCACATTTGATTCTCATTAGGATACAGAACTGTCAGTGGGATACGGTCGCGCAATGTTGGCTGCAAAACAAGCCTATTGTGTGAGATAGGGATGCCACCGGGCTAGTCGAATGCATGTTAGATGGAAATCTTCTGAGCGCTGAAGAATAACTCGGATTGTGATGGTTTTGTGGAAAGCATTTTATATGATGAAAAATAATGATGATAATTATTTATTCTCCACTTATTCAACATGAATTGTTTAAAAAACAGATGCTCTCTAGATTTAACATGAAGTATTTAACTTAAACCTAGATTTAATAGAACAAATCGAATAAATTTTCAAAGTTCAAGGGCCAATGCGGAAGACAATTTAAAACGTAGGAATGGTTGTAAAAAGAATATATTTGATGAATAAACATGATTTCATAAATTGTTTCAATTCTGCTCCTTGAATGGCTTAATATACTTTGGATTTCAACATTTTTCACGTGGGACAACTGTACGATTTGAATGGGTTGTATATATAAAGTAGAATAACCTTAAATAAAACATGGATTGGTAATGCATTAATTCATCCAAAATCCAGTTTAAATTATATCACATTCACACGATTCGATTTTGTTAGAAGCTGTATCATTGATTGTCGAGTAGAACGCAATGGTTCAGTTTCCATTTTTGAAGAAAAAAAAATAAATTGCTGAGTTGCCCTTCATACATGGAGATACTGGTGGAAATACATTTTAGTTCGATAATATTTCTTGAAAATTGGTCCAATCGTCCTTTTTTTATTTATTTGTGAGAATTCCCAAAAGTATCTAAATTTTCCTATCAAATCTCCGTTCGATCATAGTACAGAATCAAAATACTTTTTAAACTTAAAAATAAATTGAGGAATAGTCTGATTCCCCGGAGAACGGCGCACCCAACTAATGAATGTAGCTTCGCTCATTATCCTTAATGAGAGCTTCAAATATTCTTCGAAAATCCCTTTTCATATTTTTTTTTATATTTTTTTTTTTCGTAGAAACTTTGTTCAGAAAAAAATGTTCGATTGTCGCCACACAAATGCTTGATTTCGCAAATTAAATTTTAAAACTCTCCTTGAATTCAACCCTGTATTAGCGTGCAAATGAGGAAACATGGAAACGTCAAGATATATTATCTTGCTGCAGTCTGAACACCTCGTAATAATGGATCAATCAATAAGCAAAAACTGCCGCTATGAAACGAACAGATCGAGCCACCGTAGACATGTTCTGTCAAAACAACACGAATAGAAATATGCGTATACAGTGTCGCCGATGTTTCGATGCGGTGAGTGCAAAATGAGTTACCTTGATTGATCCATTGGATACCCTCTCACTTAACAAAGTCATAAATAGCCCAATCTGAATAGGCTATTAATATTGTCTGTTTCCTTGGTAACAAAACGCGCCGACCATTTTTTAGGCACTATCAAAATCGTCGCCAACATCTTTATTCTTAAATTATGTTAGTTTTATTAGAAAATAATGTCAATCTGCATTAAAAACATCAGGGCTCAATTTTGGGAAATAATGTGATTATTTAGTATATAAAATTTTGTTCACAGTTGATTTGACAGATCTTATGGCCATTACTGCTGGCGACGATTTTGGCGTCAATTTGTTTTGCGGTGATTTCAAATCGTCGCGGCCGATAAGGTGGGAAATTGATATTGTGCATTTAGACCAAAACTGTTTATATGACGCTGATGAACTGGCAGCCAGACCCACTTCCGACGAGATTCACACGGAAAAATAAAATAAATATGCAGCACTGCACGGTGTTATCTGTCACAAAATCGAGCTTGTTTTGTCGCTGACAACGTCGCTGGCACCAAATTGAAGTTCGGAAGTCGATTTCCACACTTCCGAACGCTTTTCCGACAATGTGTTGGTAGCAAAGTCAAATTTTGTTCTGACGTTCATGATGTCGGAAGTAAGTTCGGAAGTAAAACGTCGGAAGTCGGAATACAATTTAGTGCTGGCGACCAGAGCTCAAAATATTCATCTTCATGAAGCAACTTCGGTCCGAATATTGACAAACATCGCATGAATATTCAAAACATAGAATGACATAGTCAGACGACTACTCCACGAACTCATTCATTCGACTGTCACTGAATGTGTTCACTATATGCAGAAAAAAACATAATTATCATTGTTTATGTTGATGTTTACCGCTGAAAGTGCCTCGAGGATGATAATCGGATTCAGTCCTGTGTGATAAATCACTTTACTCATTTGAAACGTGTTCAGATTTCAAATAATTTATCAATTTGTAAAATGTGCATAAATATTCAATGACTAATATTCAACTGAATATTGACTGTCCAGAGCCGACTATGAATGTGTCGGAAGTGAACTGACAAATGAAGAAAAATGGACTTCACTAAAAAATTTCGATTATTTCACACTCTGCTGGCGACACAATAATATCAATTCTTTGTTTATAAATCAGAGGTTTATTATAATCTTCAAGAAAAAAGACTGAGAAGTCACCCAAATATGGGTGAAATTTACCAATAAATTGCTCCTGTTTAGGTACCTATATATAGGTAAACTGGATTTACCCATAAATTGGTAATGACCAGTTCACCCATAGGGCACTGCACGGAAACATCTCTTTCTCTTTCGTTCCTCATAAATTTTGACGTTTACTGGCCTTGTTGTTTTCTAATTTCTTTGCAGCGAGAAAGAGACAAAGCAGTCCGTGCAATGCCCTATAGAGCTTGCTGACGTTTAATCATCTTTCTCTTTCAAGCACAAAGGCAGGATAGGATTTGTTTTCATCGGGAAACGTTTCCCGATGAAAACAAATCCTATCCTGCCTACGCGCTTGAAAGAGAAAGATGTTTAAACGTCAGCAACCCTTATATTGACACATTCACTGAAACGTATACACCGCACTTGCTGCTCATCTTGTCCATTTAAATGCCGCTCCAATGTTGCCAACATTTTTCTTGGAGTTTGGTACATATTTGTAAAAAAATCAGGAATGCTGGAAACACTGATTTGTTGAATGAAAACCAAAATAAACAGCTGTCAACTCAATTACTATAGAACCAAGTGTTTACCATTTTCTGCTAGTGCGATTCCGGACGTATTCAACATATTTATTTACTGAATATCTAGTAAGTTAAACATCACATTACAAATGGCAAGAACTGACAGATTTTCTATTTCCTATCTATAGTAAATAATGGATAATTCCTTCGGAAATCCCGAAGATAATCTGTGCGCGGAAGAGGAGGAATACTTAGACGACTCACTGGGTGATGGAGATCCATTGGCTGCTGAATGGGAATCGGCGGAACTGTATGCTGATGCTTTCAGTATGCCAGATGTAGATGTGGACGTCGAAGCAGCCAGCGAGAAGAACCAATCTGACCCGGAAAATTAAAGCCCAGGTTGAGGAAGACCCAGAACGAAAGAAGTTTTTTTTCTTAGCTGATTATGTAGTTAAAAGTATACCAGACAGAAGAGCGGTTTGTGCATCAATCTGAAGAAAAATGTGCCTGAAAATGTATCAGGAAACACCCTCTCTGAAGTTTTGCAGTGTATTTGAATTTTATTGAGCCACACCTTTGCCGCGAAATAGATGTCAGCGAATCTGATGGCATCAAGGTGTCTTGGCTGCAAAAGAAAAACCCGAGACATTCTCAAAATTTGTGTACCTGAAAGACACGAAGAGGAAGAACTTGGTTAAGATTGACCAGCTGGGAGAGGGGAAAATTATGCTGAACTGGCGAGAGAAGACAATGAATGTGTTCGTGTTTGCTTATTCACACTCGATATGTTCAGTGGCTATTTGGGACGAAGTGAATAAGTGTCTTCTTCAACCAGCGAAACCCGATAGAGCAGGAGCTCCCAGTAATGTCAACCTGGATGAACTGATTCGAGAGCTGAAGGAACAAAACTCTCATCTTGAAAGCCATGATTCCGGATGGGTACAATGGGCAACAGCTATACACGCAACTCCAGCTCACCTCCAGGAGGAAATGAAGAAACAAATGCCGCCAGCTGACATGCGGGGAATGTTTTGGTCTCTACCCACTTCTGAAAGTACCCGTTTGGAATGCACACGGCAAGGACTGACAGTAGCACAAAATATTGTGGACAACCTGTCTTCAAGCGTACTAGAGCTTTGCGATAAAGCAGATCAGCTGATGACATTTGCATTCGAAGTTAAATTGATGGCGCAAGGGATGAAAGAGAAGCTGAACATTTGTCGTGACATGGTGAGCGGCATGCAAACCTCGACTGCTCCACAAGAAACGATTCTTAGCCGATCACTACGCGAACAAGTAGGGGATATGATGGATTTTGACCATGTGTGAATAAAGTATTTTGTGATATCATACTTCTGACTTCTAAATAAATGAATTATTAAACATATATTTATTGGGATTTACTCTGCACAAAGAATTCGATTCAGGTTTTTCTCGAAAATATATCCCGATGTTTTGATCATTAACATGAAGTGTAGGAGGAAGTGGGTCAAAGTGTCCAGTATGAATGGTCGCTCAAATTAAAAGTCTTCCATTGAATGGCTCAAACCTATATTTGGATCGAAATGACCACCAGTGATGTAACCACATTTATGGAACAAATTTGTGCACGAATAATTCCTGAATTTTGCAAATGTTTCGGTGATTGTGATAGAAAGTGGTTTTTTACTATTTTCAATATAGTTACGCTTCATGTGTTTTTTACACAAACCAAATATAATTTCGATGGGATTGAACATAGGGCAATATGCGGGCAAAAATACAGGTAAAATTCCCATTGATCGAAGGTACAATATGATGTTTTTGTCACAATGAATTCTGGCACCATCCATAATCCATATGGAATGGTGTCCAGGATACGTTTCTACCTTTCGACTCTCAATAGCAAACTTTACAATGCACTCAAAAAACTTTTTCCGAGTAAATGTACCCTCGGTTCTGTATGACTCCAGCATACCCGTTTGACCCAAGAAGCAAAGATAGGATTCACGTGGCCTCCGATTAAATTCTCCACGATAGAGAACTTTCTGTCCTTTGACACCATACCCATGGCTCCGAAGCATGTCTCTGGAGTCAAACGAAACTTCATCCAGAAAAACCAATTGATGAAATTCCCAGTTGATGGAATCCAGCTCATCGGCGTACTTCAGAATATCCACTTTCCGAATCTGTATAGCTCGCCTCTCGATTTTCTTCCAAGTGAGTCCTGCCGTATGAAGTATCCGGATAATGGAAGCAGCACTGATTGTAGCATTGAAACGTTTCTGGAAGCGATCTCGTGCTTCATCGATGAAGAGAACAGGTTCGTAGTAATACAAATCTAATAGCCACTGCCGCTGGGCTACACCAAATCGTCTGTAAACCACCTTCCGTTGCTTCCGAGCAAAAGATCCATCCCGTTCATACTGGTGAATCCACTTGCACACGATGGATTTTGACTTGCCGTATATTTTGGCCAAAGAAGCTCGATCCATTCCCAAGAAATAGAAACCATAAAGACAGTGATATACTGTGTTCACACTGGCATGCCGATGCTGGACATGGGTTATTAGGTCTTCATGAACAATTTTCATTGCGGAAGGTTTTTGAATACAGAATTTATTGATTATTATTCGTTTAGCAATTATTCGTTTTCGGTTTACAACATCTACTCAGCGCGCGATGAATACTGAACAATAATATTTGTAAACATTGAATAAAATGACAGATCTGTTCATCGCGGCGAATGAGATGAGCGCGGCCGTTCCTTTCGGTCAGCATAGACCGCGTGGAATTTTGTGCAAATGCGTTAATATCTAGGTATGTGCACTTTTTGGCGATTTTAGGTACTCTTCACCCATATTTGGGTGAACTGAAGTAAGCGTGTAGGCCTAGAAAATCCTAATGTCTGTTAACATCTCTATGAATGTGGATCATGTTTAGTTCCAGTGGTACCCGCACATTCTTATTCTAGCGGCATGATCTGATCATGGCGGGAAAAATATAAACAAAAGCATATCAAACAATCAGTAGTTTATGCTGCATTTGATATGGAAGAAGTGGTGCATCAAATTAGCGCCCGTTTTCCGTGTCGCGAAAATCTCATACGCCAGCTATTTCGCTTCTACGGTGAAGACGATATTTTTCCACCGGCAGTCTACCTGTATGGGCACACTTCCACCGGTAAAACCGCGATCCTGCAGGAATTCGTACGCTACATAACCGGTACCAAGTGCGCTTTCCTAAACGCCATCGAATGCTACACGAACAAGATTTTCTTCGAGACGATCCTGAACCGGCTAGCAGACCACACACCAACTGCGGAACACGGGTATGCCTCGGTGGCCAGTGTGGATTGCATGCGGGACTTTGTTGCTCACTTGCAACACATGCATAACGAGTTGTCCTACTTGATCGTGGTAGAAAACGCCGAGAGGGTAAGAGACATGGACCACAATGTATTGCCGATGTTGTTGCGGTTGCCAGAAGTAAGCGGCCTGAACATTTCGGTAATTCTGGTGTCGGATTTGCCATTCGAGAAGTACTTCATCCGGACGGGATTGTCGCCGGTCATAAAGGTGTTTGTCGCGGAGTACAGTAAGAAGGAAATCGCGTCGATAATGATGGAGGGGTTTGATACGGTGCGGGACGAACTGCGCAGCAATTTGGAACTGACGGCTGATGGGTAAGTGTGAGATATTTTTATCAGACTCAGATGGTTGATATGCATAATTTCAGTTCAACGAAACATGCCTTATCCGAGGATGAAGTTCAGAAACGAGTCAAAGCTCTGATGGAATTGCCAAACGGTTTCTACGAGAATTATCTGAATATTTTTCTGAATATGTTCTTCAAAGTTTGTCGAGACCTCAAAGAATTGCAACTTGTTTCGTTCGAGTGTTTTCAGAAGTACTGTGAACCGGTTCTAGACGGGACAATCGCTTCGGATGATGCGATCAAACTGTGGAGACACATCGCAAAAACGTTGAAGCTGGCCTTAAGCACAATCTATATGCGAATGGGAAGCGTCAACCAGGAGATGCTTCGTCCCACGCTGGACTCGTCCGAATCGCTGGAGCAAATGCACACCATGAAACGTCTGGCACAAAACCTGGAACTTCCATTCTACGCAAAGTACCTGTTGATAGCCGCTTATCTCGCAAGTCACAACGCCGCCAAAGAGGACAAACGGCTATTTATGAAGTATCATGGCAAGCAGAGAAAGCGTATGCAGTCGGTCAACGCTAAGGCAAAAGTTACGGAGAAGATGGCGACCCAGATGGGACCGAAGTCGTTTACCATCGACCGACTGCTGGCCATCTTCTACGCCATTCTAGACGAAAAGGCCGGTTTGAACTGCAACTTGTTGGCGCAAATATCGACGTTGATTCATCTCAAGTTTCTGGTGTTTGCTTCGGGCGAGGGAAGTATTATGGACGGAAGTGCGCGACTGCAGTGCCTCGTCGGGATGGACTTCATCACGCACATCGGACGGATGGTCGGCTTCAACGTGAGGCAGTATTTGTGCGATTTCTTTTAGTCCATTCAGGAGTCAGTAGAATTTAGGCTAACTTGTTATAATTTTTAATAAATAGTTCGGCAAATCGGAAATATGAATCGTTTCGCTGAGGGTGGTGTCCCGGGAGCGTAGCTGAAATAGTCCGTTTTGTAGGCTTTGGTCTTGTAGAAGCAAGCAGTAAGGAACTGCAATGGAATCTAGATGTCGAAGTTGCTTATTGAGGGACTGCTTGCTGTTTCCAGCTTTGGTAGAGCAGTCCAGGATGGTGATGTTTGATTTTCTCAGAACGTTGCAAAGATGTTTAGCCAAATCCTGGAGCTCGTTGAGCTGTTCTGAATCTGTTCAAAAAAAAGTTTTTGTAAATTAATTTGTTTGAATATTACAGCTCAAACAATAAACAACATTGTGGATAGACGAATAAAATCCATACTCACCATTGGAAATGCACACGATCCCACACTTGTATGGGGCCAGCTTACGATGAATCCTCACACTGCTACTTCCAGAGCTCTCGAAAGCATCTAAAATCACCTCCAACGTAGCCAGTTCGGCGCATTGCCTTATCTGCAGCACATTGGGTGTGATCTTCCTGCTAGATTTTCCGACTTTCACCTGAAAGTCTTCCATAAGATCTCGCATGACATCGCCTGGCACCAATTCCAACTGTTCCAAGGCCACTTCTTCGTCTGCAAAACGAGCTTTGATGGCCACCGATTGCACTTTACTGTCCGCATTCTGACGAACATCGGATATCAAATACCGCCCGGGATCGCAAGCATATCGCATCCACCAAATCTTCCGCTGCCGTTGAACCTTGTACATGAATTCAGTGCTCATCGATGGATTCACAAAATACGAACACGTGAGCCACGACCCATTGTCTAAATGAATTTCATGATTCTCGTTTAGTCTAATCGATTTGTTAACAAACGTTTCCTCGACGGCAATTCCAAACGGAAGATCGGTCGCAAATGTTTCCCTGGCAAACCGAAGGTTCTCCCCCAAAGAAATCCCACTGCTTCCCTCATAAACAGCCATTCCAGCTTCCCCACGGCGAAATTCATCTTTCAAATTATTCCTCAGCATTCTTCCGATTGGTGTCAGCTTAAGCCCTCCCCTCAAATCTAACTCTAGAAATTTACTAACCCTACAAGATTCCAACAGGTGTCGGAATTCCAACGCCATTACTCCTTATGTTTCCCACTGGAATCCTGCTCCAAGGGAATATTTCCGGGTGGAGCCACAAAATATTCTTCCTCGGTAAGCCGTGCGTTTTTCAACACATCCTCCTGGATGTTCCCGTCCGTAACGACGTCCTCCCGCAAGGCAAGCTTTTGATCCTCCAAGACCGTATACAACGGCTCCACTCCCTCGGTATCAATCGTCAAAATACGCGACGCGAACTCTATTGAATCCTCCAGTGTTCGATGCGCCTCCTTGCTGTCCAAATCGACCAGCGACAGCCGTTCCAGCAGCTGTACCGTCTGTTCGTCCACGGTAATTCGGGACGGCTGGTTCGCCCGCTGGCGTTTATCGATCTCAGAGATGTGAGGTTTCTGAGGAACCTTGGTTGGATGGTTCAGGCGAGTCACATCCAAATCGGTACTGATTTCGTCGGTACCGGTTCCGGAGGTGGAGGCCGGTTTTACCGATGAAGTGAGTGTTCTGGTTGATATGGAGGAAAACGATCGCGGCAACTTACGAAACACAACGCTCAACATGACACGGATTTGCAGGCAGTTCACTGATAACAAGTACACATTGGATTCAGAAACTTGACTGGCAGGATATGTTGCATCATAAAACGCACAAAGCAATATTATGCTGAGCTGACAAAGAGCGCATGTTTTTTACCCACCCCCTGCACACACTTTGCTTTTGTTTTGAATTCAAAGCCCAAGTTAAAGAAAGGGCGTATGAATAAATAATCATCGAAGTAGGAGATGTGAGCCACTGATATTAAGAGCATCATTATTGGTCGCGAGCATTTTAATCACCCGCGCAGCGCTTTCATTTTATGTCGTTTTCGTTTTTGAGGTGTAGCAACACCGTTTAGTGCAGCATTTTGCACGGCAAAAACGAACGTTTTGAGTGCAGTTGGGTTTGTTTGTTATGGATACCTGTTGGATACCATAAAAAGAAAACAATAACAACGGGAGAAACTTGACAACAAACTACACTACACGACACACTCTGATTTTTTCTGGTGCTACACTGCTTGTTCCAGTGCAAGAAAAATGCTACACTGGTGTAGCACGAAAATCAAAAACGAACATTTTCGGTGCGAAAGTGTAGCACGAGTGTAGCTACACCGCAAAAACGAAAACGACATTAGTTTCGTCACCCGTTTCCGTATCGGTCACTAATCCTTTGTTTTAGATGGTGGTGTTACAGTAAAATTTCTTCTTCTTCTTCTTCATTGGCATTACATCCCCCACTGGGACATTGCCGCCTCGCAGCTTAGTGTTCGTTTAGCACTTCCACACACCCGCATAATAAAAAACAACATGTTATATGGTCAGAATCATTATTACGATGTAAGATATAGCTTCACAGTTTACGTTGCGGTTATCAAATACTTTTCGGCCGATTCAACCATAACTGATCGACGTCAACACTAAATGACAATGTATAACATGCTGTCCCGAAAATGTTTTATATTTCCTGCATTATATGTCAACATTTTATCATACTATCGAGCGAAAATTTTGCAGGCGAAAACGGCTGATTTTTTATGGTGACATAACTTAACAACCCATTCAACATATTGTTATTTGTCAAATAACCGTACCACAAACTGTTGGAGCTTTATATGAGATTGTTCATATACAGTTGTCAACAGTAAAGGATACTGTTGCCGACCGCACGGGAAAATGTCCATGTACAGTTTTTAATTATGCGGGCAGTTATTAACTGCGAGGTTTCTAAGCCAGGTTACCATTTCTGCATTCGTATATCATGAGGCTAACACGATGATACTTTTATGCCCAGGGAAGTCGAGACAATTTCCAATCCGAAAGTTGCCTAGACCGGCACCGGGAATCGAACCCAGCCACCCTCAGCATGGTCTTGCTTTGTAGCCGCGCATTTTACCGCACGGCTAAGGAGGGCCCAGTAAAATTTATGATATTTTAATTATATTTTTTATCCGGGTATACACTCAGAAATAAAGAAAATCGTAGTTAGATTAGATTTAATACTTTTTCGATATTTTTTAACTTTAAGCCAATGTAAATAAATACTAAGGTATGGAAACCCATATATTGTGTGCGTGCCTTTCGTGTATGGCGAAAAAGCTTTCACTACTACATTCGAACGAGCTCCCATAAGAAGCCGTGCAAATATGTACGTCACCATTTGCTGTTTACATTTTCCATCATCCACTAATACATTTGCATTTGGTCTTCTTCCTCACCTTCTATCTACAGTCGCGATTCGCTGGTTGGGCCACGACCTCGGCCCAACTAACGAATTCGGTTTTTTAGTTGGGTCAACTGACAGCCATTTGAACACGTGTATTTCGACTTGAACATCACAAATGATGTCCAGTGACGCCCAATCCCGTTTCCCGTGTTTACATTGAATTTTGACGTACGGTTGCTTTTTAGTTGGGCCATGGCCCAACCAGCGGAGGCTCAACTAAAAAGTGACCCAAGTATTAAGATCCCAACCAGCGAATCCCGACTGTATTGTTCGTTATAATTTTATGTTTAATGCATACTATTTTTGCATTTCTTCATTCCAGATTTTATTCGAGTGGATACAAGTCAATAGGGCACTGATTAAACTCGGAATGAATGCGGTATGTTTGGAGGCGGAATGAAGGCGGAATGTTGGAGCTCGTAACATGAGGATCATGAGACTAGTGCACAGTTCGCACTCCCGGAGGAATGTTTTTACCCTCCTTTAGATAATGCCGGCAGCTGCGGCGGAGACGGTTGTTGATCCGGCAGTATTCATGGATGTTGCTGTAGGTAATGCGGAAGTTCAACTTTGATGGTAATTAACAACGAGAAAGCCGGTGATAAATAAAGGTTGGCATCCTGAGCAGATTATCACATTGACCTCTACGTGGAGTACGTAGGTACACAGCAAAAATAATTGTAAAATGCATCGACGTAATTCACACGATGTAACGAAAAAATGATGTAAACATTGAAAAAAGATGTAATATAGCGTTTATTTTTATGTATTATTACATCGCTTATAAATTACACAAAAGAAAAATCGCCAGTCGAATTCACGTTGCATTTGTGTAATAATAGCATATTTAGGTCGAGCATCCCGGATAAAAATTTACAGTACCTCATGGCATAATCCATTGAAGTACAATAGATTGTATGGTAAACAAAATAATCTATTGTACGTTTATTGTAGTATTTTCACGGTCATACAAATCTTTTATTGTGCGTACTTTAAATACACAATAAATTTAACTGTTACCAATACATTCTATTTTGTTTTTATTTTTCGCTTATGTTTTGTATTGCTCATCCCAAAACTAAATATATTATACAAGTCTAGATTGCTTTGAGAATAGGTCGTATGTGCAAAAGAGAGATTCTCTTTGTTCACGCTCTCTTTCGCTAATAGATCGGCAAGTTTAGCATTTTCTGCTACATTTTCACTTTAGCACGCTAGACAAAGTTATTGTCTTTAGATATCTGCCAAAAAATCCAACATAAATTTGTGTATAGCTTTGTAATAATCGAAAGAGAATGTAACCGAAGAGAGGCTCTCTTTTGCACATACGACCTATTCTCAAAGCACTCTAGAATCCCACATGGAAGAATTTCTAAAAGCGAAGAGGATTCTACCTCGATAAGATACGAACCCCCTTCGTTTAGGCCCATACACTTATCTTGGTTCTGAACCACTGTACAATTCCGTATAAATTGTATTATAAGTATGCGTAAACTGCACCGGTTCGGCGCACACAAGTAAATGAAGCAACTGTCGAAAAAGCACCGGTTGGAAAAGCAGCAAACGTGTTTTCAGGTTTTTCAGCTTCCCGAAAAGTTAACTTTTACTCATGGTTTAAAGGTAATTCTTGTTTATTTCCGCTAATTGAGGTAAACTACTAATATTTTTTGTATCCACATTAATAAAAACTATTTATAATTTTCGAATAATGTAGTGTCTCGCCCTTCGCCATCCCAAAACGGCAGTACTTTCAAGGTTTTGTTCCGGAGGGATCAGTACTGCCATGCTCAACATTGGCCGCGAACCGCCCGAAAAGAATTGTCCCAGCAGGTCGAGATATCCTATCAAGAGTTCCGATAGAGTTCCACCAGAAGTTTCGAAATAATTTCACCAGGAGTTCCTAGATTTTTTCACCGAAAGTTCCGGAAGAATTTTAATCAAGAAATCCGAGAGAATTCCACCAGGAGTTCTGAGAGCTCCACAAAATCTAAAAAGATTCCATGAATTCCAAGAGAGTACCTTCAGGTAATTAGTCAGAAATCCAACAACCCTTCCAAGAAAAATCCTGGTGGAGTTCTATCGAAAGTAGCTGCAGGACTTGCAACAGAATAACTGGAGTAAGTCTCTCGGAACTTTAGGTGGAATTATCTCGTAACTCCTGGTGGAATTCCCTCAAAATAACTAAAGGAATTCTATTGCATATCCTGGGGGAATTCTTTTTTGGAGTCCAGATGAAATTTTATCGAAATAGCTGGAAGAATTTCCTCAAAATAACTGGAAAAATTCGCTTGGAATGTGTGGAGGAGAGATTCCGTTGTTAAATCTGCATTCTTTCAGGATTCCATACGATATTCTTTGAGAATTCCAAAAGGAATCATATGAATATTTCATTCGGGATAATTTTGAATTCAATTTGAACTTGTTTTATGATTTCATTTGCTATTCTTTCGGAGTTCGATTCGGTATATATACTTTTACTTTTGAGGTTCATTATGAATTCCATTCAGTAATCTCGGAAAGGTTTAGAATTGAATCATCAAAGGGTTTCGGAATTAATTCTCAAAGAATTATGAATGGAATCCTCAATCCTAGCGGAAATCAGAAATTATTCCAATCGAATCCACAAAAAAATCCTAATGAAATTCTCAAAGAATATCGAATAGAACCCTTATTTCCCGAGAAAAATTGAAATAATCCTGATGACACATCTTATACGGAAAGGATTGCGGTAGACCTAATATCAAATCTAATATAGAAAGGATCCGATAGTGTTGCATAATGTCCTTCCTGGCAAATTCTCTTCAAGCCCGTTAAAATAATCCTTTTTTTAATTCGAATAGGATCCTTCTTATGAACCAATTTCCCGTAGCCGTACCTTGGAGTGGCCAGTTTGAACGACGGCGCCATCGCCTATTTACCGTCGACGGGTTCTGTCTGCTGCGCCTCATCGATGTCATGCAGTAAACTAACCAGCTCTCGCAAAAATGTAAGAAAAATAAAATAGATATTTATAATAAAATTTAAAACAAAATGCTTAAATAGTTTCCAAAGTAAACAAACCGAAAGCAAACAAGAACAAAAAGAAGAAGAATCACTATAGGTACCCATGTCTCTACCACATCTAGCAAAAATCTAGAAGAACTGTGGTACCCTTGTCTATTAGATATCTCTGCGTTATCTAAGAGAATCGATATGTCAAATCCCTTCCGGTTCAAACGGTCTACTCGTCTAAAATTTGAGGTAGACACCGGTTTAAACGGTTGTTGCATTTGAGGCGGATTTGAGGTCTGACAGGTTCTAGAAATCGACCAAAAATATCTAGGAGACTTATTTTTTTGTCTCAGAGATATCACGGGAGATTTCTAGAAGACGTTTCCGAGTGGGAAGTATTCTAACTGGGTGATCAGAAAATCCATCTTGAAGAAAAAATTATATATAATTTTTAAACATTTAATTTGTTTATTGTATTAATGAAATAATAATTGAATACAATAGATTGTTACTCTTTTTAATTATTAATTATTTAATGAAAAAAAAAGTTTTATCGATTTTTAAATAAATGCTTTTTATTTCAGGTCTTGAAATATTCATGTTATGACCATGTGGAATTAAAAATATAAAAAGGAACGAAAACTTTTGCATATCATTTTACTCGGAGATTGGCTGGATTTATTTGAGCGTGTCCGTTTTGTGTATATGATTAGTGGTACACTGAAAACCAAAACTACCCAAAAGTGGGTTGTTTGCACTCAAAACCGTGGTTTGGGCCAATAATACTAATGACACACTGATGGTATACGTACCATGGTACAAGTTGTACCACAGGTGTGTCGCCTTGTACCATGCTGGTACAACGTGGAAAACCATGGTACAATATGTACTAGGGTATATAACCGTGGTATACCACGGTCCTTGTACCACCAGTGTGTCTTTAGTATAACCCAAATTTGAGTAAAATGACTTTTCTGGCTCTAGGTAGTTTGCCTTTAATCCCATGTAAACAATTTACCCAAAGCTGAGTTTAATTTATCCAAAGCGGACCTTAATCAACCCAAAATAGAGAATATGGAATTTACTCAAATTTGGGTTATTGGGCTGAGCAACCACGGTGAGGTGTTTGCATCTTGCTCTAGTTTTGATAGCAATCATGGGAAGGAAAGGGAAAACTACCCAAATTTGGGTAAATTTTCTCTGCGATATTCTCATGAGTGCGTATATTGAACTCAAAGTTTGGGTTGATTTATCTGTCCGTGTATGAAAAAATGAAACTGATGTTGTGGTGCAGGAAGTGTCCCTTCATTACGGATTCTGGGAGTGTGCAAGCGGCGGATCATAGGCTGCTGTATCGTGGTGAGTATCTTTAATGTTAACATCATAATACCGGATGATTTTGATGCGAGAGAACTTTTTAAAGTACCTTTAGGAAGGGGTTCTTAATTTCCACCGCCGAAGCACATTTTTTGTTAACATGTATCCTTGTTCCTTTTCAGAAGGAAGTTTATGGTAAGACCACGTAAGACTGAATATCGTTCGGCAGCTATTATTGGCCTATCTTACCAATTAGATACAATAATAACTGAGTACTTTATATAAGAAAACTGACATGCTTTTATAATTTACATTTTTTACAGGTTCATACATAACCTGATGTGTTAGAGATTGAATGAAAACTTATTTGAAATCGACCAAAAACTGGATTAAAACAAAATTTAAATTAAATTCAAATGAAATTCAAATATAATTAAAATAAATTGGAATTAAATTCAAATTATTGTTGAATCACTTTGAATTGAAATTAAAGTAAAATTAAGTTCAAACTGATTGAACATTAAGCCTATACTAAAATAAAATTAAATTGAAATCGTATAGATAAAATAAATTGTAGGACATAAAGTTGTATTGTATTTTTATTGTAATATTAGAGTAAAATGTATTCTAAATTTCATTATATTTCTACTGTAAAACAATAAAAAAAAGTGAGAGAAAACATTTAACATACATTATTTTCTATGGTTTTGTCCCTCTAAATCGTCCCATTGGAGAACCGTTGAATCAATTGTTTTGCTCTGAAAAATGTATGGAAAATTTTCGATTTTTTTATTGTAAAGATACATAACAACCCCCCTTTTTTATTGTAAAAGTCCCATTTACCATTCATTTTATCGTGGAAAACCATTATTTCCTATGTGATTTAATTGTTAAAATTCCATTATATTTAATGGTAAATCCTTTGTTTTACATGGTGTTGTTACAGTAAAATTTATGATATTTTAATTCAAGACAAAATTTTCAAAACGACTTATCTGCTTTTGTAAACAAAGATCCAAACGACGATTTGACGAATCTGATAGCACTCCCACGCAAACCAACACCATCAATAGGTAGCGGAGTCCTTCACCTACCTATTGATGGTGTTGGTTTGCGTGGGAAAGCTATCAGATTCGTCAAATCGTCGTCTGAATCTTTTTTTACAAAAGCAGATAAGTCGTTTTGAAAATTTTGTCTTGAATTATACTTTTTATCCGGGATATTACATACAAACAGATGCAACCAAGGAATTCTAATGAGATTGTGTAGTATTACACAAGTTTGATGTAAAATCACATTAGAAGATAAGGCAATTTTGAATATAGCAACACTGACTCAGACTTTGTTTTGTTCGGTCAGGTTGGCCGTTCGGTGTCATTTTTAGCGTCTCAGATTTTTTTCAAAACGGCAGCAGTATATGTATTATTTTGTCTTTAATTTAAATTATTTACATAGCTTATGGTACGGCAAATTGTTTTTTGTATACTTAACGCAATGTAACGAAAATCTGTTGAATGTTGGACAAGTCTAATGTTATGTGTACGATGTTTATAATCCCTAGCCAGCCCTGTGAATATGTTGTTGTCTATTGTATGTTGAATGTAAATAATAGTAAATAAACGACCACCGCGGAGAGCGAATCGCTTGTTTTTCTCGTCCACTTTACGCGTCCGAAATACCCCGCCGGGAGTTGTGTCGGTTCCGCTGTGTACCGTGGGAAGCCTCAGTGATAACTTCCCACAGGTTATTGGCCCAGTGATAGTGGAGAAAACGGTGGATTTCGCTGAGAAAATAGACCCGGAGTGTGAAAGTTTGCCCGCGGACGTTACCCTTTGTGCTTGTCGTTCGGCGGGAGCAAATTTGTTCCACTCGTTAGACTGTGCTGCAGTGGGTGGTTAAAGCAGCTGAGAAAGTTGTACATGGTAAATAGTGATTACCGGGAGGTGGTTAGTGTCCGGATTGCCAGCTGTGTTTCGTTCCATCGAAGCTGGATTCGGAAGCAATTAGTGCGGACTGAGAACCATTTTGTGCAACGAGCTGTAACTGTAGCCGGTGGTGATCGAAGACATTGTTGTGTACCGACTTCGTGTGTGTACGGGATTACAGTGTGCGCCATCAGAAAACGAACGATTTCAAAATGGCTGAAAAAGTTTCGATCGCGCGTTTGGGTAATAAGAATTACCAAACGTGGAAAATTAAAATTGAAATGCTTCTGATCAGTGTCGACCTGTGGCATACGGTGAATGAGAAGAAACCGGAGCCAGAGACTGCGAGATGGTCGAAAGAAGATCAGAAGGCGAGGGCAATGATTATTCTTAACGTCGAAGATAATCAGTTGCTGTTAGTGAAAGACGCCAACTCTGCGGTCGATGTGTGGAAGAAATTGAAGAAGTACCACGAAAAGGCTACGGTTACGTCGCGAGTGTCGCTTCTGAAGAAGCTGTGTAGTTTGAACTACGAAGAAGGTGCGGATATGGAACCGCATCTGTTTGTCATCGAAGAGCTTTTTGATAGGCTATCGTGTGCCGGTCAAAAGATCGAAAGTTCGCTGCAGGTCGCGATGATCTACCGGAGTTTGCCGGAGTCATACGACGGTCTGGTGACGGCGTTGGAGAGCCGGCCAGATGCGGACCAGACGATCGAGTTTGTGAAACAGCGGCTGATGGACGAGTACCACCGACGAATGGAGAAGCGTGCAGGAATGTCCCGTGAGTGTGAGGACCGGGCATTAAGTGTGCACAGAAGAAGAAGAAGAAGCGAACGTGCGAGGGAACGAATTTGTTATCAATGCCGAAAACCGGGACACATCCGGATGAATTGCCCGATGCTGCGGGAGCCGGAAGCGAAAACGGCAGCGAAGAGGGACCCCCGAATTTGTTTCGGCGTGGGAGGCGATCGGCAGCAGGGGAACTGGTACGTGGATAGTGGCTGTTCAAGCCACATGACCAGTGACCGGGCATTCTTCAGCAAAATCGACGTGTATGTGAAGCGAGATGTGACGTTGGCGGATGGTTCCACCGTGAAATCTGCCGGAGTAGGCGAAGGCACGCTGAAGTGTATCGATGGCAACGGCGAAGTGAACGAGGTAGTAATGAAGGAAGTGTTGTACGTTCCGGGACTGGACAGTGGATTGATTTCGGTCCGGAAACTGGCTCAGAAAGGACTGAGAGTGAACTTCGACAAAGCGCAGTGCGAAATAATTAGCCTCGAAAGAAGAGTGGAAGCCCTTGCTGAACTTCGGGGAGGACTATATGCCTTGAGAGTTGGAGAGGAAAGAAAGCGGAATTGGCGTACGGGTGTGCAAAGCAAAGCTAGCAATGGGCGTTCGCTTGAGGAGGAGCGCCTGATAGAAGAAACCGATTTTTATGACTGTGTGGACGAATATTGAGGAGAAACCCGATGCTGTGTGCCGGATGAGTCGTGAATAACGAAGACCAAGTGGTGAAGAAGACGAAGCAGGGGCTGACGACGCAGGGAGAGTACCGAAGACTGAGTGTCCAACTATGTAGAACTTTGTTTGACTTTGTGAGGTAATACTTTGTGGACTTTGTGATATCTGCTAATGATGATAAACCTCGAGGAGGAGTGTTGAATGTTGGACAAGTCAAATGTTATGTGTACGATGTTTATAATCCCTAGCCAGCCCTGTGAATATGTTGTTGTCTATTGAATGTTGAATGTAAATAATAGTAAATAAACGACCACCGCGGAGAGCGAATCGCTTGTTTTTCTCGTCCACTTTACGCGTCCGAAATACCCCGCCGGGAGTTGTGTCGGTTCCGCTGTGTACCGTGGGAAGCCTCAGTGATAACTTCCCACAAAATCTTTTTCTTTTACAGCTGGAAATCTTTCCGACAACGCATAAGGAATCCTTTCGGAATCACGATTGGAATTCGTGGGGTCGCAACGAGAATCCTTTTGGGATCGCTACGAGAATTCTTCTGGGATCGCAGAGAGGAATCTTTCAGGATCGCAGCGAGAAATCTTCCAGGATCGCGACGGAATCACGAAATCGTCAATCGATTTTCTTCTGGAACGCGACACGATCGCGAACGCGACAGGAATCTGTTCGGGATCGCAACGGGAAACCGTTCGGATCACGGCGAGAATTCTTTAGTGATCGTGACGGGAATCATTTCGGGAGCGCGTCGGAAACACTTTTAATATCGCGACGAAGTTCCTTTTGAGATCGCAGCGGAAATCCTTTCGTGACGGAAATCTTATCGGAATCACGACGGGAATCTTTTCGGGAACACGACGAGAATCCTCTCGGGACTTTGATGAGAATCCTTTCAGGATCACGACAGGAATCTTTTCGGGATTACGTCTTGAATCCTTTCTGAATTATGACGGACGTTTTTCCGAAATCGCCGAGCGAATACTTTCTGGAGCGCGACGGGAATCTGTTCGGGATGACGACGGGTACCATTTCGTGGGTGCGATGGAAATACTTTCAACATCGCTTTCGGATACGCTATACTAGAATCCTTTCGAAGTCGCGAAGGAAATCCTTCCGAGATCACAACGAGATTTTGATGGGAATCCTTTCAGGATCGCGACGGGAATATTTTCGGGATTGCGACGGGATTATACTTTCTGGGCCGCGTTTGAAATCGCGATGGACATTTTCCGGGATCGCCAAGCAAATTATTTCTGGAGCGCGACGGGAATCCTTTCGAGATCGCGACAGGAATTCTTTCGCGATCACGACGGGAATTCTTATGGGAGCGTGACGGAAACACTTTCAAGATCGCGACAAAACTTCTTTTGAGATCGCGACGGAAATGCTTTCAGAATCGCGAATGGAATTCTTCCGGAGTCGCGACGGAAATCCTTTTGAGATTTTGATGGGAATACTTTCAAGATCACGACGGGAATCCTTTCGAGATCGCGACGGGCCTTTTTGCGGGATCGTGGCGAGAATCCTTTAGTGATTGCGACGGGAATCATTTCGGGAACGCGACGGAAAAACTTTCAAAATCCTTACGGAATCACAGCAAGAATCCCCTTGAAATCACGATTGGAATATTTTCGGAATAGTGCAGGATTTTTTTTTTCGGAATTGCGACGGGAATCCTTTCGGATACGCGAAGGGAATCCTTTTGGGATTGCAACGGAAATCCTTTCGAAATCGTTAGAGGATTTGTTTTCGGAATCGCGACAGGAATTCTCCCGGGTCGATATGGAAAGCTTTTCGGGATCGCTAAGTGAATTTTTTCTGGATCACGACGGGAATGCTTTTAGGATCGCGACGGCATTTCATTCGGTATGGCGTTTTGAATTCTTCCGGGATCGCAACAAAACTCTTCCAGTATTGCTACAGGAATCCTTTCGGCAACGGAAACACTTTCAATGTAGTGACGAAGCTCCTTTGGAATCACTACTGGAATAGTAACGGAAATCTTTTCGGAATCGCGATGGGAATTATTTCGGGATCGCGTCTGGAATCCTTTCTGAATCGCGACAGCATTTTTCCGGGATCAGCAAGCGAATTCTTCCTGGAGCGCAATGGGGATCTGTTCGGGAGCGCGACGAAAATACTTCCAAGATCGCGACGGAAATCCTTTCGGAATCGTTATTGGAATCCTGTCGGAGTTGCGACAGGAATCCTTTCAGGATCACAACGCTGAACCTTTCAAGATCGCAACACCGGGACGGAAATCGTTTCGGGATTATACTTTCTGGGCCGCGTCTGGAATCGTCTCGGAATCCCGACGGGCATTTTCCCGGGATCTCCAAGCGAATTATTTGTGCAGCGCGATCGAATTCGCGAAGGAAATTCTTTCAAGATCGTGACGAGAATCCTTTTGGGAGCGCGACAGAAATCTTTTTGGAATCGCATTTGGAATCCTTTCCGGATTTTAATGGGATTCCTTTCATGATCGCTACGGGAATCTTTTCGAGATTGCGACGGGATTACTTTCTGAATCGCATCTGAAATCCTCATCTGAAATTTTCGTCGAGATCCCGAAAAAATTACCGTCGCGACCTCAAGAGGAAACCCGAGAGATTCCGAACCGATTCTCGTCGTTCTCCCGAAAAGATTGTCGTCGCGACCTCGAAAGGATTCCCATCGCGATCCTGAAAGGATTCCTGTCGTGATCCCAAAAGAATACCCGTTGAAATTCCGAAAAGAGTTCCCGTCGCGTTCTCGATCCTGGAAGTATTCCAATTGCGATAGCGAAAGGATTCCAGTCGCGATCCCGAAAGGATTCCTGTCGTGATTCCAAAAAGATTCCCGCCCAGATCCCGAAAGGATTCTCATCTTAATTCTGAAAATATTCCCGTAGCGATCCCAAAAGGATTCCCGTTACTTTTCCGAAAGGATCCCTGTCGCTTTCTCGAAAGGATTCCAGTCGCGCTCCAAAAGGATTCCCATTGCGTTTCCGAGAGGATTACCTTTGAGATCTTGAAAAGATGCCCGTAATGATCCCGAAAGGATTTCTGTCGAGATCCCGAGAGGATTTCCGTTGCGGTTCCGAAAGAATTACCGTCACAATCCTGGAAGGATGCCAGTCACGACCCCGAAAGGATTCCCTTCGCGATTTAAAAAGGATTCCCGTAAAGAACCCGAAAGGAATACCGTTGCGATTCGAAAAGAATTTCAGTCGCGCTGCAAAAGAATTCCCATCACGATTTCGAAAGAATTCCTGCTGCGGTCTCGAAAGTATTCTCGCCGCTATCCCGAATGGATTCCCGAAAGTATCCCTGTCGCGATTTGTACAGAATTCTCGTAGCGATTCCTGATGGAATTCCGTCGAGATTCCGTTAGGTATTCGGGAAGTGTTTCCTTTCGAATCCGGGAACTCTTTATTCGGAATCCGGTAATGATTTAAAGAGGATTTAAACCCCCATTTCGTACTAACGACATATTTGGTCAATCATTTTTTTCTGTAGGCTTGCGGTGTCAACATTCCGAGGCTGGCTACAATTGGTGCGCATGATACTCTACACGGCCAAATACAGTTCCTCCACCCGAACACTTAAACCACCAGGACAACGACCGGAGTTCGACCTGCTGATGAGCGATATGGTACACAATCTGCGTTGGTACAAGATGGCCACTGGTACTGAGGTACACATTTGCCCTGGAGAATATAAATATTTAAATACTCCCAAATACACTGTGCGGAACATTGTTTGTCCCAAACATATTTGCATATTCAATAAATAAAATATGATGTTCTAATCTGTTTTGTTTATTATTGAAAGAGCAAAATTTGTGGAATGTTTACATCTTAATTTTATTACATCGCTTTGTTTACGTTGCATTTTACTACATCGCAAATATTACATCGATTTTCTGGATTACACAGGAAGCTCGCGGGTACATCGTAGAATGTAATTTTACACAATCGATGCATTCAACGGGTTGCATCGATTTCGATGTAATATTCAACAACTTTTTTTGCTGTGTATATGCTGCTGGGGCTCAAAAATACGATGACGCGAGAATCATAGATGATCGCAGAAAATAAGTGGATGCGGAAGCGGAAGTTTTAATAAGATAAAGAAATAAAATTAATCCAATAATTCTTCCTGAGTTGCTTAATTATTTTTCCATGCGTTGAATATCAATATGCTCGTATAGACAATTTTAAACGAATCAAGAAATGAATTTTATGTCAAACATCCATTTGATTTTATTAACAAAACACGATAAAGTTAATCGGTGGTAAAAAATAAATTATATGTGTCGTCACTAATACATTTTCTATAAGGCCCACACATAAAGTGCATTTGCAAGCTATTGCAAAAATCTATATCGCTCACACACAAACTTGATATGGATTTTTTCCTCAGTGTAAGCTCGTTTATGTGGCATATTGGACTTCTATTTTAAAGAACAAAGCCTATTCGCTTCGATTCTGATGAATAATCTGCATTTGAAACATGAGTAGCAACGTCTTGAGCAGACTACAAGAAATCAGTAGTAAACTCTTGTTTTATTCATACCGAATCAGTTGTTTGTAGTATGTTCGAAATGTGTAGTGTAGTAAAGTCTCTTTTATTCATACGAATATGTTCCACAAGTGACATTTACTACTGAAAATGTAGTAAAGTTGAACTTACTAATTTTTATTCATACGACCCATTGTCTATCCGGAATAAATTTATACCGCTTTTTATACCGAAGTTGGATTTTTCTCCAGATACAGGCAACTTTTCCAACTTCGGAAGTAGTGCGCTGGATTTGCCTAAAGATGCGCTAAACAACGCATCAATTAGTTTGACAAATAAAACTTCGGAAGAAAGTTCGGTTCGGAAGTCCCGACTTCCGAATTCTAACTTGGTGCTACGCCGACAATATACGAAATCGGGGTCAACCAGGCGAATAGCCAATAAGCCATTTTATAGAAAGCTCAAATGACAGGAGACCAAATACTAATATTTACATTTTACAAGGAACATTTGCGAAAATGAAATGATGATGATGATGACAAAATGATGATGGTTTACATGCAAATTTACCAAAACAAAGACCGAGCCGTCCACTCAAAATTTCGATCAGCTGTTCGAATCTGTCTCATAAAATGGCTTATTAGAATGACTTTTTAATCTATTTAGTATTTTAGTATTTATTTTTCTATTTTAGTATTTAGGCTTTGGTCCGATTCGTGAATTAAAATCGAATTAAACTTAAAAGTGACAGTTCGGAAATTATGAAATCCCCCGCTCATAAGAATGGCTGGTGCTACCCAGCAAGACCAACAAAACATCTATCAAAAATGATTCAATATCTGTCAAAAGTAATCTTGCTCCGCGAGCAGGGTTATTTGGAAATTATTGAACTGTCATTTTTAAGTTGAATTTGATTTTAATTCGCGAATCGGACCAAAGAAAAGATATTTTAGTTACTAGATAAAGATTGTCGCTGTCGTCGCTGTCCGGAACATCTTTTGCTGGCGAGGATAGGGGAGCTAAATGTCAAAGAAGGAAAATCCATACGATTTGACAGGTATGTACCACACATGTTTCGGACAGCAGAACAAAGGGAACAGTAGCGACAATCTTTATCTAGTAACTAAAATATCTTCTGACCAGAGCCTTATACTAAAGACACACTGGTGGTACAAGGACCGTGGTATACCACGGTTATATACCCTAGTACATATTGTACCATGGTTTTCCACGTTGTACCAGCATGGTACAAGGCGACACACCTGTGGTACAACTTGTACCATGGTACGAATACCATCAGTGTGTCATTAGTATTAGATTTTTCTCAGAGTGTACGGATGTTTGAGGTTGGGTGAATTAAGGTGGTACATAATAGTTTATTTCTTCCGTGCATATATGAAAAGAGATGTGAGACGATTCATTTATGCGGGCTGTCAAAGTAACAGCTGATGGGGATGGGAGCGCTTTGATGGATGGATATCTGCGAGCGTTTGTATAATATGGTGTTGATGTTATTTCCCTTTTAAAAAAGATTCGGTGTTAAAAGCGAAGGATTATCTCCAGCCAGTATGTTCCGACCGCGTTGGACGGTCGTATTATCCCTACTCACCTTACTGCACCCGTCTCTGCAGTTTAACGACGTGTTCGACGAGGAACTTCTAATCAAGCCACTCCCCGATGGATTCGTGTACAGCTACTTCCAGTTCACAACGCGCTGGGATGTCACTCATAATGATAGCTGTGAGTAGCATTTACGAATGTAGTTTGAAACACGAGATCATTGTCTTCTGCTTTGTTTCAGTGCTGCACACCCACCTGGTGTCGCGATCGTTGACGGAACTGTTCTACCACTACGGCATTAGCGAGTTGCATCTGAGCTTCACCAACGGGATTTGGCGCTACGAGAACTGGGGCTTCCCAGTAGTAGATGCCGGACCGGGAGCAGAAGTGTGGGCATGGTTCGAACCACCGGCAGACGACGCGGGAGTAGATCAAAAATGGAAGCAGCTGTGCGGAACGCTATCCGGGTTGTTTTGCGCTTCATTGAGTTTTGTGGACAAGACTAATACCTTCAGCCCGCAGTACTCGCTGCGACCAACAACGCATCGGTTTGACGGAATGGTCCAGCCGAAGATACGCTATGCTGCGCTACCGCGTGAGATTGTCTGCACGGAGAATTTGACCCCATGGAAGAAACTGGTGCCCTGCAAGCTACGGGAGGGATTGGTCTCGCTACTGACAGCGGACCACTTGTACTCGGGCAATTATCACTCACTGGCCGTGCATATGCGGAAATTGTGTGTCGATGCAGAATGCAGTCAGTTCCAGTTAGAAGTGCGTCAAAGTGTAAGCCTGGTTCAGGATCAACGGATATTCGGGGGGAAGGATTGGTCCATTAGGAAACTGTTCGGCCAAGGGTCAGAAGGTGCGTGCGTGTTGGCCACAACCAGTAAGGTTTACGTGGACGTTACTGATAAGGATTACGAAATGTCCCAAAAGCCAACGAATGTGATTCGGTCAACCCGAGGTGGCGCAAATTCCGTTTTGTATGAATACGACTTGAAGGAGTATGAAAAGAAGCAGCGAATGTTCAATGTGGCTGCTTTGGATAAGAACGATCTCGGCGTGGTCGTAATGACACCACAACCTCCGATCTTTTCAAAACGCTACATCTCCGGAGTAGGTCAGGAACGGGGAAGAATTGTAACGCGAATAACCAACACCCATTGGGCGAGTCTGAATTTGATAATTTTCGAGAACATTCCTTGGTTCGTGCCGATCTACTTGCATACTCTCAAGGTTACTCGAGGGGATCAACGGATCGAGCCACGTACCGTTAAATACATTCCGGGTCGGCAACGGGAGCGACCATCGCACCTGGAGATCGCTTTGACCATTCCAACCCGTTCCACCATAGAGCTGTCGATCGACTTCGACTACATCTTTCTCAAGTGGCAAGAGTACCCGCCGGATGCCAGCCATGGACACTATTTGCAACCCTCGATTATCTCGGTGCTGCTCCCAGTTGCACGCAATTATACCTCCTTGCCGCGAGAGGCTTCCCTGTTCCGGGAATCGTTCAACGCAACCCAACCGAGTGGCTACTTCTTGCAAATACGAACGGAAGCGCTTCTTCTGACGCTTCCCATCCCGGACTTTAGCATGCCGTACAACGTGATCTGTTTGGCTTGCACCGTGGTCGCGTTGGCGTTCGGACCAATCCACAACATTTCCACCAAGCGAATCGTCGCCAAGAGCAAGGATCCGGCCAAACCAAAGCTGATGGATAAGATCAAATGCTGGTTTGCTAAGAAACGTAACAAGAATGAGAAGGAGAAGACTGAAAGTATTACCGAAGAAGCTAAGTAAGGATAGTTGTGCACACAAGAGTAATTCTAAGTCATTTTTAATCTATTTAAAATATGGAAGTATTTCGAAGCCTACAGACAAAACGATTACACCAATCTGAATAATTTCTCCGATTTTTTTGTTAACTAGCTATCACCTTCCAAAAACGAATCGGCAATACTAATCTCTTCCTTAACTCGCCCATCTTCAGCCAAATCACCTGTTTCCGTTTCCTCCAGGGTGCCTTCCTCCACTATAACCGTCAAGGTTCCCGTTTTTACCACCTTCGCATTCGGATGCGCCCGTAAATGCCGCTTCAGCGCGTTCGAATCGTTCAGTCTTTTGCCCACGCAAAGCCGACACTGGAAGGGACTCCCCACCGGCCCGTCGTGAATGCGCATATGGATCGTCAGGTTGCCTCGCAATGCAAACGCCTTCTTACACACCGTGCACTCAAACGGTTTCTGACCACTGTGCAGGAACTTGTGTGCCTTCAGGTGGTTCAACTGTCGGAAGGCCACATCGCACAGATCGCACTTGTACGGTCGCTCGTTCGAATGCACCAACCGGTGGGTCTTCAGCGAGGTCTCATAACCGAACTTTTTATGGCATTGGTTGCACTCGTACGGTTGCTCCTTGGTATGACTTCGCAGATGCACCTTCAGGTGCGCCATAATTTTAAAGTTCTTTCCACAGAACGTGCACGCAATTTTGGCATCCGAATGAATCAGTTTGTGGTTCTTCAGAGACATTTTACTCGAGTAGACCTTGTGGCAAACATCGCATTCCACGGGCTCCGTTTCCTGCTTCGGTTGGGACCCCTTCACGTGTCGAATAACGTGCAGCTTCAACAATTTGCTCGACTTAAACCTTTTCGGGCAAACCTCGCAAGAGTAGTTTTTCTCCTGGACGTGTGTGCTATGATGTGCTTCCAGAACTGTTTTCTGTGAAAACTCCTTCCCGCAGAGATCGCACACGAAGGGTTTTTCCCCGAGGTGAGCACTTTTCACATGCCGCCTCAAGTTGCGACTGCTCTTGTACGCACTTGGACATCTATGGCAGTGGAAATTCCTCTCTCCGGTATGGATCACTTCGTGGCTTTGCAGATGTGCCCGTCGCGAAAACCAACGATCGCATTCCTTGCACTGATATCGAGCCTTTCCATGGCTCTTAATGTGTTGATACAAATCCGTACATTTCTCAAAACCGGACCCGCAAGTATCGCAATAAAAGTGTTTATCTTTCTCGTTGCTCATTTCCTCCGGCATATGCACTTCCACTTCTTCCACGACAACCTCCGTCTGTGCGTGTTCCTCGCCTTGATCTACATCCTCATCATCTCCATCCTCCAAGTACTCTTCGATTGTGTATTTCATGGGCACAGTCTCGTACAAGAACTGCGCATCATCTACCATGCTCATAGTTTCCTCCTGAACGATCGCTATCGCCATATCGTCATCATCCACCTCCTCGTCTGATTTACTCACCACGAACTCCACTGCCGTAGCCGTTTCCTCCTCCTCATCTTCTTGGCCCATTTCTTCGATCTCGACTTTTTGATTCGGTTCCGCTTCTCCCCGGAGCGCGTCACGCAATCGCTGTTCCGACGCTTCACATCGCAGCAGGAAATCATAGGCCAAGTTTAGCGATCCAATGCACTCCAGGCAGATGCATCGCGGTAAGGAATCTTCCGGAGATATCTGCCACATACGAATGGTAATGAAAAAGAATCTACAAACGCTCAGCTTTTTTAAAATTTACTTACCCGAATGGAAGTCAAGGTGGACAGTTTTTCGGCAACGTTTTCGTTCACTTGAGTCGTAAGATCACAAAGGTTTTGCTGGGACTCGCAGATACGGCACACAGTTTGGAGGATGTCCATGTTTTTGGAATTCGGTTTTATTGCCCGTGCCCGCGAATCCGAACTCATTCGGAGAGAACGGACAAAAGGCGAGATGGATCACATTGGTCCCAGCCGTCAATTTGACAACACAAACAAAAAAAAAAGAGAACGGACAAAACGCGTTTTGTTTATAACCTTTACTGTCATCAGCAAAAAATGAAGCATCATCGAAGCATCCGATGATGATCATTTATAATGGCGGTTAACATCTCCCATACTTAACAATTAGGTTCTGCAGCGTCTGAACGTAACCTCAATCTGGTGACAGGCCAGTAGTACTTCTTGTTGGACTCAGCGACAGCCAACCAATCACGAACTCGACCCTTGTCGGAGTCAGTCGAAAGTACTACTGAACTGTCAAAAAAGTTCATTCGACGAGGACCGAATTCATTCGTGACGTCATGCTGCAGAACCTAATGGTCCAATGCACCGAGTTCATCATTGACGTTTGAGCGGTGCGCTGTTTACTAAGAATGAATACTTTTTCATTCATCGAGTTCATGCAAGTGTTCATTTTTAGTAAACAGCGCCCGTCTCAAACGTCATTGTGTTCATTCGGTGCATTGGACCATGGTCCAATGCACCGAGTTCATCATTGACGTTTGAGACGGGCGCTGTTTACTTAGAATGAATACTTTTTCATTCATCGAGTTCATGCAAGTGTTCATTTTTAGTAAACAGCGCCCGTCTCAAACGTCATTGTGTTCATTCGGTGCATTGGACCATATAGACTAACGCAAAATGAACTCCCCCAAGAAATTATGACGTTTGAGCGGGTCGCATAATGAACGCAAAATGAACTTTTGTTCGAGAAGACGACCCGCTCAAATGTCAAAATCCATCGGGTGAGTGAATTTCATGAACTCCTGCACAGGTCTAGGAAATCAAGACAAAATTTTCAAAACGACTTATCTGCTTTTGTAAACAAATCTCGCTTAACTTTTCAAAAGGACCTAAGTAACATTTTTTTCATGAATTAATTTGAATAGCGCAATCAACAGAACAACATGAAAGCTTTCGATTGCAGTACTCAAATTAATTCATGATAAAAATGTTACTTAGGTCCTTTTGAAAAGTTAAGCGAGAAATATTCAAACGACGATTTGACGAATCTGATAGCTCTCCCACGCAAACCAACACCATCAATAGGGCACTGCACGGACTGCTTCGTCTCTTTCTCGCTGCAAAGAAAATTGAAAACAACAAGGCCAGTAAACGTCAAAATATATGAGGAACGAAAGAGAAAGATATGTTTCCGTGCAGTGCCTTATAGGTAGCGGAAACCTTCACCTACCTATTGGTGGTGTTGGTTTGCGTGCGGGAGAGCTATCAGATTCGTAAAATCGTCGTTTGCATCTTTGTTTACAAAAGCAGATAAGTCGTTTTGAAAATTTTGTATTGAAATGAAACAGCCCGCGGATAAAAATGCACTATTCGTTCAATAGTGTAAACATTTGAATTACCATACAATGTACGGTATACAATATCATACATTGTTTCTTGATGGTTGCATAGATTGTATCAACACTGAGGATGCAATACATCAGCGGTTCTCAACCTGGGGTACATGTACCCCTGGGGGTACCTTCGTCGAGCCCAGGGGGTACCTCGAACAAAATGCTTAATGGCGGATGAATTACAATTTTTATCAAAACTTATTTATTGATAAAGTTTTTACAATTTTGTATTTTTTTTTTCTTTCTAAACTTTGTTTTGTACATAATATGCATGGTGATCAGTAAATCATGGCCTATTGATTCCTGACCTCCACAACCAGTACAATGGATGAAGGGCTGTGAGACAAAACAACAAAAAGGGAAAACCTCGAATGAACAAATTTTGAAAAATTTCTATGCGATCTACCAGGCCAAAACAGAATGAAATCTAGAGTCTACAGATTTGAAAGCCTCTATTTGAGAGACATGAAGACTTTTTCCTGAAAAGCTCAGTTGCTTCGTTGCAAGAGAATTGGAAGCATCCTTCTACGCTTCTCGGAAGCCTCCTTTCGAGTGACCCGGAAGCCTCATTTTAAGAGGTTCGAAAACTTTCTTTTAAAAGGCCCGGAAGCCAAGCTTTTTTCTATAAACTTTTTTTTCTGCTTTTTCTTTCAAAAGACTCGAAGCCTTCCTTTGAAATGCTCGGAATTCTTTTCTCAAGAAGTTTGGAAACTCCCATTAAAAATACTTCCGCCTTTTTTATGGCCCGGAAGACTAGCTAGTTGCACAAATCTTACTGCTTTGGTTGCCGGAGGACTTATGTGACTCGATTTGGTACTATATGAGTTACAGAAACTCGTGTATGACAAGTGTGCTACTCGGGACTTTTTAAAAAGCTCGAAAGTCTCCTTTCAAGAGGCTTAAAAGCCTCCTTTCAACAGGCTTGAAAGCCTTCTTTTAAAAGGCTCGGACGACTCTTTTAAAAAGGCTCGGAAGGCTCCTTTCAAAAGGCTCAGAAGCCTCCTTTTGAGTGGTTCGCAAGCCTCCCTCTAGGAGGCTTGGATTTTTTCCTACAAGAAGCTTGGAAGCGTCCACTCAAGATACGCCTCATTTCAAGTGGCTGAAAAGCCATCATTCAAGAGGCTCGGAAGGCTCAAAAGTGTTTATTCAAAATACTCCGAAGCCTCTTTTCAGGGGGCTCAAAAGCCGCTATTCAATAGGCTCGGAAGACTCTTTCCAAGAGGCTTGGAAGCCTTCTTTCAAGAACTCGAAAACGTCCCACCAAGATGCTTGGAATTCTTTTTTTAAGAAGCTTGGATGCGTATTTTCAAGAGGCTCACCGCTCAGATGCGTCCTTTCAAGATACTCAGAACCCTCCTTTCGAGTGACTCGGAAGCCTTCCATAAAATAACTCGTCTTTCAAGAAGCTCGGAAGCCTCCTTTCAAGAGGCTCGGAAGCCTTCTTTTAAGAGGCTCGGAAGTCTTTTTCAAGAGGCTCGGAAGCCTCCTTTCAAGAGGCTCGGAAGCCTTTTTCAAGAGGCTCGGAAGCCTCCATTCATCAGGCTCTGAAGCCTTTTTTCAAGAAGCGCGGAATCCTCCTTTAAGAGGCGCGGAAGCCTCCTTTAAGAGGCGCGGAAGCCACCCTTCAAGAGGCTCGGAAGCCTTTTTTCAAGAGGCTCGGAAGCCTCCTTTCAAAAGGCTCGAAAGCCTCCTTTCAAAAGGCTCGAAAGCCTCCTTTCAAGAGGCTCGAAAGCCTCCTTTCAAGAGGCTCGAAAGCCTCCTTTCAAGAGGCTCGAAAGCCTGCTTTCAAAAGGCTCGAAAGCCTCATTTCAAGAGGCTCGGAAGCCCCCCTTGATGAGGTTTAGAAGCCTTCTTTTGAGAGGCTCGGAACCCTCTCTTCAAAAGCCTCCTTTCAAGAGGCTCGAAAGCCTGCATTCAAAAGGCTCGAAAGCCTCATTTCAAGAGGCTCGGAAGCCCCCCTTGATGGGGTTTAGAAGCCTTCTTTCGAGAGGCTCGGAACCCTCTTTTCAAGGGGCTCGTAATTCTTTTTTCAAGCAGCTCAGAGGCTTCCTTTTAAGATGCTTTGGAATTCTTTATTTTAAGAAGCTGCGTATTTTTAAGACGCTCAGATGCGTCCTTCAAGATACTCAGAACCCTCCTTTCGATTGACTCGGATGCCTTCCATAAAATGGCTCGTAGGGTCTTTCAAGAAGCTCGGAAGCCTCCTTTCAAGAGGCTCTGAAGCCTTCTTTTAAGAGGCTCGGAAGCCTTTTTCAAGAGGCTCGGAAGCCTCCTTTCAAGAGGCGCGGAAGCTACCTTTCAAGAGACTCGGAAGTCTTTTTTCAAGAGGCTCGGAAGCCTCCTTTCAAGAGGCTAGGAAGCCTCCTTTCAAGTGGCTCGGAAGCCTCCTTTCAAGAGGCTCGGAAGCCTCCATTCATCAGGCTCTGAAGCCTTTTTCAAAGGCTCGGAAGCCCCCATTCATCAGGCTCTGAAGCCTTTTTTCAAGAATCGCGGAAGCCTCCTTTAAGAGGCGCGGAAGCCACCTTTCAAGAGGCTCGGAAGCCTTTTTTCAAGAGGTTCGGAAGCCTCCTTTCAAGAGGTTCTAAAGCCTCCTTTCAAATGGTTCGGAAGCCTCAAGAGGCTCGAAAGCCTCATTTCAAGAGTCTCGGAAACGTATTTTCAAGACACTCGGAAGCCTCCTTTCAACATGCTTGGAAGCCTTCAATAGTCAACACAGTCCTTACAGTCAGTCCCTCGATGTAAGAACTTAATTTTAATTGGAAAGTGAGAATTGGAAAAAATGAAAATTTTAGAAAAGTTTATGGAGAGCCATATATTCCGTTAGGTTTCAAGTCCATTTTCATAAACTTGAAGAGTCACGATTATTTTCATTTACAGCAAAAAATCATAGGGGGTACCTCAATTAATACAAAAGTTCATAGGGATACCTCTCAAGAAAAAGGTTGAGAACCGCTGCAATACATCAACATATTTCTCTAATGTAACAATACTTGCAATTGTTTTTGAAACGTTTTCGTACATTAGATTAAAACATTGATAACTTTTGAAACGTTTCTTTACATTGCATTGTTAAACAGTAAAGCTGTCTCAACTGAGAAATCAAAAATCGTATTGTTTTACTATACAAATACAATACAATTCATTGTATTTTGAACAGTTTTGTTCGGATATTTCAACAATATATTAACCATACACTCTATTGTGTGACGAAAAAAATGTATGGAAAAATCTCAGATTTTGTATCCAGTTTTCCGCGAGCGGTAATGACTGCCAGCTTGCCTGCGGCTCAGTCTCTGATTTGACGTTTCTGGAGGTCAACTGCACCCACCGCTCCGAGCATTTTGACCAATGTTGCATATAAGAAGGTGCTGATTCAGTGAATTCAAGCCTTCTTATATACCACATTGGTCAAAATGCTTGAATGGTGCAGTTGACCTCCAGAAACGTCAAATCAGAGACTGACCCGCAGGCAAGCTGGCGGCCATTACCGCTCGCGGAAAACTGGATAATTTCGATACTTAACAACCCGTACATTCTATTGCGAAAACTTCATTCACATTTGAATAAATGGTTCATAACAATGCATTCTAATGTATTTCTATGGTTTCATTTACAATATAATCTATTGCTAATTTAATGTTATTAATGGTAGTGTTACAATAAATTGTATTGTTGTTCTACTGTATTTTTTATTAGGGAAGACTGATTACAATGATACTGACATTGCATGAATAGAAATAATATTTTTTATAATAATAATATCAATTTGTATTGGATATTTATTCATATTATAAAATACAATTTAACTGAGAGTTTCAGTAAATCGATGTAAACAAACAAAATACTGAGAAAGACAGTAATAAAATTTACCGACTAACTCGGTTGCTTTTGACATTTGAAATATTTTCAACTATACCAAGTTTTCGGTAACTTGAAAAATTATCGAGTTAAGAACATCATTATTGGTCGCGAGCATTTTATTATAAATTCAGTAGAAAACCGAATTATAGGGCACTGCACGAAAAGATCTCTTTCTCTTTTGTTCTTCATAAATTTTGACATTTACTGGCCTTGTTGTTTTCTAATTTCTTTGCAGCGAGAAAGAGACAAAGCAGCCCGTGCAGTGCCCTATAGCCGCTATCAAAATTGGATTTTTCTCACAATCCATACGTTAAACCTAATTTCGGAAGTGGTGCGCTGTATAGACGAATCCAAGTAAAAATAAGAAGAAGACACACGACGGTGTTAACTTTGACAGATCCTACAGGACAACATTGGGAGATCATTTTAAAATGCTTAAAATAAATTCTATCCAGCTTTTTACGCGACGGTGCCATAATGCTTTGAATAACCCCTCTTGACACATGAACTGGTGCCAGCGAAAGTGGTACATGTTACATTGAGTAAATTTTTCAGGAGACGCATTTTCCCAAAAACATCGAATAATAAATTCATATTTGCATTTTTCTGCAACTAAACTGTACCAACATGTTATGACTGATGTGCCTAAAGATAGTAGTGAAAAATAAGCACATTTTATGACAAATTCCAAGATTATTAGAACAAATTGCACATGTACCACTATTAATGGGAGCAAAAGGAAACAGAAACCAAAAAACGTTGACAGTAAAAGTGGTACATGTACATTTTTAAAATCATTCTAAACGGCAGTAAACTATCTTGAAATTCAAAATAGGACTAAAATCTGTTGTGAAAACAATCATGTTGCTGAATTTTCTTTTAAATAAGCTGATTTTAGTGGGTGGAACTGTACATGTACCACTTTTTCTGGCAACGAAATGGCCATTGTGATATATACCAGAAAATAAAATGTGCATATCTCCAGATTTAGTTGCCAAAAATCACTTTTTCGTTATTACCTTGCTAGATCTTTGCAAATAGAAGCAGTTGGTGTAAAAAACTCAAAATTGACAAAAATGGTTTATGTACCACTTTCGCTGGCACCGGTTCACATGCCGTGTCCACTATAATTTGTTTATGGGTCAATCTTAGCAACCTGTGACTCGTTTGAATTTTCTATCAAAACATAAATCTGTCATAATTTTGCAAGCAACTCGAGAATGCTCCTGAGTAGTTAAATATTGCGATCACTTATTTTCTCATGAAGTATATTTCTTTATTTTTCTTTTTAGGTTTTCAAGCGAATATAAGGGGGTACGGATAATTAATTCAGATGGATTTAAGGATATTAAGCTCCACGTAATCGCACATTTTACGGATCTCATACAAACATGAATGTTCCGGAATTTGTGAACCGGAGGGTTACCATATTGATTGATAGTTATCAAAAATGATTTCACCCAATTCCAATTACATTTTAAATGTTTTACATCTTGTTCATTGTCTTTGGTTCAATTTTTTAACCTTCTCCTGTTTTACACAATACTTGGAAAACTTGCTTTGAAATTATCTAATTTTAATCGTTAATATATCATTGAAATAGAGGTGATCCAGCCAAGGACTGAATACCTCTCAAATAAAGCCAAAAAAATATCATTGAAATCCCGTCCTATCTGCTTGCCAATTAGAATAGAATGCTACTAGAAAAACGTATCAGTCGTCGCGTAAACCGACATTGTGAAACGACCAGTAATGCAATCTAATGCTATGTACATAACAACTAGTTCTGATTAGTAGCGCGAAAAGCGGAAATCAACGACGGGAGGCGTTCTTGATCCTAAGAGAATCCACCAACGCAGTTTCCGGAACTAATCACCATTCGATGTAACACCCATTGGTTACAGCTTACAAACCGTCGCGTCGTTGCATGTTTTTACCAAATACTAATTCAAGACAGAAATTGAAATTAATTGCGGAATACCTAAAATATAGAAAATCATTAAAAAAAAACATCAAAACAAATCATTTACCGTGAATTATAAACATCTGCAATTTATTGACAATGAGGCCTTAAGCGTAGTTATAAAAAATTTTGCCTTAATAAATCCTATAACGACACAGCTAAATAAATAATTATAATAAATAATTATAATATTATACTGCGTGGGCAGCAGGGACTATCTCCAAGGGCTTGACGACCCCTCCCCAGGCCATCTGCGAGTTGTGGGGCTTGCCTAGGATGTGGTGGGCTTTGACAGTGGGCCCTGTTAAACCTCTATAAAAAGCTGCATGTATCTGCAAGTAGGCCCCACCAAAGCGACCGTGTGCCGCTCAAACCGCACAAGCCCAAGTCCTGGTGTTAGGTGGGACGCTAAACAGCCCTGACACGACGGCCCTCCGACGAGACAGGAGGTTTGCGCAGGCCCAATAAGCCGCCTGGAAAACCAATCATTACGAACAATATAAGTGATAATGCGACTCGATATAATCGGCAAAGACCTAGGCGACGAATACAGGATCACGATTGGAAGCTTGGAACATGGAATTGCAAGTCGCTAGGTTTCGCAGGTTGCGACAGGATGATTTACGATGAATTACATCCCCGCAACTTCGACGTCGTGGTGCTGCAGGAGATTTGCTGGACAGGACAGAAAGTGTGGAAAAGCGGGCATCGAGCGGCTACCTTCTACCAAAGCTGTGGCACCACCAACGAGTTGGGAACCGGCTTCATAGTGCTGGGTAAGATGCGCCAACGCGTGATTGGGTGGCAGCCAATCAACGCAAGGATGTGCAAGTTGAGGATTAAAGGCCGTTTCTTCAACTATAGCATCATCAACGTGCACTGCCCACACGAAGGAAGACCCGACGACGAGAAAGAAGCGTTCTATGCACAGCTGGAGCAGACATACGATGGATGCCCACTGCGGGACGTCAAAATCGTCATCGGTGACATGAACGCACAGGTAGGAAGTGAGGAAATGTATAGACCGGTCATCGGACCGGATAGTCTGCACACCGTATCGAATGACAACGGCCAACGATGCATAAACTTCGCAGCCTCCCGCGGAATAGTAGTCCGAAGCACCCGCAAAAATATCCACAAGGCCACATGGAGATCACCTAACCAAGAAACGGAAAACCAAATCGACCACGTTCTAATCGACGGTAAATTCTTCTCCGACATCACGAACGTCCGCACTTACCGCAGTGCGAATATTGAATCCGACCACTACCTCGTTGCAGTATGCCTGCGCTCAAAACTCTCGACGGTGTACAACACGCGTAGAAGTCGGACGCCGCGGCTTAACATTGGGCGGCTACAAGACGGTAGACTAGCCCAAGAATACGCGCAGCAGCTGGAAGTGGCACTTCCAACGGAAGAGCAGCTAGGCGCAGCGTCTCTTGAAGATGGCTGGAGAGATATTCGATCCGCCATTGGTAGCACCGCAACCGCTGCACTTGACACGGTGCCCCCGGGTCAGAGAAACGACTGGTATGACGGCGAATGTGAGCTGTTAGTGGAAGAGAAGAATGCAGCCAGTGTTGTGCTTAATCATTATCAGACGATCATGATTGCAATTTTCATGTGAAAACTTCTCACGTGAAAACAGTAGGCGAGTTGTCACCGGCGACAACTTCTCAAATTTTGTACTCAAACGATAGTAAACACAGAATTTTCATTCAATCATTAATCTTCACTAATAATAGCTAATTGTTAACAGTCCCGTTATATCTTCTATTTGGCGTTATAGCTTCATGCTAGTGAGGAAAAAGAGTTCAAAATGTAACGGTAAATGCTTCAAATCAAGATACGATTTTCAAACGATTCTTAATCGCCGGCGAGTTTTAATCACTTGATAATTTAAAAGTAAAATCGCGGGTGAGTTTGATCATTCTCGATTTTTCGGAAATTTGATTTTTCCCAACCCTGAATGCAGCATGGGCGAGATTGCTGCAACACCGCACGAGGGCGAACGAGGCACGATATAAGCAGACGCGGATCAGACAAAACTCGATTTTCCGGAGGAAAAAGCGCCAGCAGGAAGATCGAGACCGTGAAGAGACGGAGCAACTCTACCATGCTAATAACACACGAAAGTTCTATGAGAAGCTAAACCGTTCACATAAGGGCCACGTGCCACAGCCTGATATGTGCAAGGACATAAACGGGAACCTTCTTACGAACGAGCGTGAGGTGATCCAAAGGTGGCGGCAGCACTACGAAGAACACCTGAATGGCGATGTGGCAGACGAAGATGGCTGTATGGTGATGGACCTGGGAGATCGCGTGCAGGACATAATTTTACCGGCTCCGGATCTCCAGGAAATCCAGGAGGAGATTGGCCGGCTGAAGAACAACAAAGCCCCTGTGGTTGACCAACTACCGTGGACCCCCGGTAATATGACCACTTTTAATCTGAACACTTTTTAATTTGAACCCCGTTCGTTTGAACATCGTTCAAATTAAAAATGGTTCAAACGTCATTTAACACGTGGAATCGAGGAAAGAAAAATGGAACATCGTGAAACGGAATGCAGAATCAAAACAAACCAGCAAAGAGAGCAGCCAGAAACAAGTTTTTCTGATGCAAATAGAGTAACCAGAAGTTCAAATTAAAAATGAACCCCGTTAATTTGAATGAGGTACCGTTCAAATTATCGGGGGTCCACGGTACCAGGAGAGCTATTTAAACACGGTGGTGAGGCACTGGCTAGAGCGCTGCACTGGGTCATTACCAAGATTTGGGAAGAGGAAGTTTTGCCGCAGGAGTGGATGGAAGGTGTCGTGTGTCCCATCTACAAAAAGGGCGATGAGCTAGATTGTAGCAGCTACCGCGCAATCACATTGCTGAACGCCGCCTACAAGGTACTCTCCCAAATTTTATGCCGTCGACTAGCACCAACTGCAAGGGAGTTCGTGGAGCAGTACCAGGCGGGTTTTATGGGCGAACGGTCCACCACGGACCAGGTGTTCGCCATTCGCCAAGTACCGCAGAAATGCCGTGAATACAACGTGCCCACACATCATCTATTCATCGACTTCAAAGCCGCATATGATACAATCGATCGGGACCAGCTATGGCAGCTAATGCACGAACACGGTTTTCCGGATAAACTGACACGGTTGATCAAAACGACGATGGATCGGGTGATGTGCGTAGTTCAAGTTTCAGGGGCATTCTCGAGTCCCTTCGAAACCCGCAGAGGGTTCGGCAAGGTGATGGTCTTTCGTGTCTGCTATTCAACATCGCTTTGGAAGGGGTAATACGAAGAGCAGGGATTAACACGAGTGGTACAATTTTCAATAAGTCCGTCCAGCTATTTGGCTTCGCCGACGACATAGATATTATGGCACGTAACTTTGAGAAGATGGAGGAAGCCTACATCAGACTGAAGAGGTAAGCTAAGCGGATCGGACTAGTCATCAACGGACTAGTCACTAGTCATCAAGACAAAGTACATGATAGGAAGAGGTTCAAGAGAAGAAAATGTGAGCCACCCACCGCTAGTTGGCATCGGGCATCGAGATGGTAGAAGAATTTGTGTACTTCGGCTCACTGGTGACTGCCGAAAATGACACCAGCAGATAAATTCGGAGACGCATAGTGGCTGGAAATCGTACGTACTTTGGACTCCGCAAGACGCTCCGATCGAATAGAGTTCGCCGCCGTACCAAACTGACAATCTTCAAAACGCTCATTAGACCGGTAGTCCTCTACGGACAAGATACCTGGACGATGCTCGTGGAGGACCAACGCGCACTTGGAGTTTTCGAAAGGAAAGTGCTGCGTACCATCTATGGTGGGGTGCAGATGGTGGACGGTACGTGGAGGAGGCGAATGAACCACGAGTTGCATCAGCTGTTGGAAGAACCATCCATCGTTCACACCGCGAAAATCGGACGACTGCGGTGGGCCGGGCACTTAGCCAGAATGTCGGACAGTAACCCGGTGAAAATGGTTCTCGACAACGATCCGACGGGCACAAGAAGGCGAGGTGCGCAGCGGGCAAGGTGGATCGATCAGGTGGAAGATGACTTGCGGACCCTCCGTAGACTGCGTGGTTGGCGACGTGTAGCCATGGACCGAGCCGAATGGAGAAGACTCTTATATACCGCACAGGCCACTTCGACCTTAGTCTGAATAAATAATAATAATAATATTATACTGCATGATTAATTGTTTATGCACAATGCTTCGCCGATTCATTGTTTGCTAATGTTTTGGCATTTTTCTTTTCCAGAGCCAGACAAGGCCAGATCTTTTATCATCGGATTTAAAATGCTCTTCAGTTTTGACGAGAAACATCGACATGCAAAATGGTTTCGCAGAAAATATCTTTCTGCCCCTTCCGATTTACTAGTTATCGTTATTTACTAGTGGGCTGCGAAATGGTGAGTTGACATCCGGGAAGGGGCGCCTAACATAGCTCTGGTCCTCACAAGTTCCAATACTCACGCTTCCACGGGTCTTCCGATGACAATTGACCGCCAGCTAAGGGTTGCGTACTTAGCTGGTAGTGCAGCCTGGGCACTGTTGTCCTTCTGACATCAGCTAGAGTGAGAGGGTGCGTACTGTGGGGTCTGCCTAGGATGTGGTGGGGTTCGACAGTGGGCTCTGTTGAACTTCTATAAAAAGCTGCATGTGTCCCCAAGCAGGCCCTATCAAAGCGACCGTGTGCCGCTCAAAGCGCACTAGCCTAGTCCTGGTGTTGGGTGGGACTTTAAACAAATTTGACCCGACTGATCGAGCGTCTGTCCACCAAGGAGGTGCGGCTCCAACAGCGTCTGTTCTGGTATCCAGCGGCTGAGTATGTAATGCTATTCCCGGAAGCTTAACCTAAGATGGCAGCCCCATCCCGGTGGATAGGGAACCTTGGGCCAACAACCTACTGTTCCCGAAACATCAATTTGTTCGAGAATCCGATAATGAAAGAATACGGACTGATTTTACGGCGACGACTCTTAGCGCGAAACAACGGGCACGAATAGGAACATGGAACGTTTAACCCTAGCCCAGCAGGGTAAATTGGCACAACTTGCCAATTAGGTACGCCGCAAGCTTGAGCTTGAGATCCTGGGACTGAGTGAAGTCCGTTGACCAAACTTTGGAGCACACAGAACGCCGTCAGGACAAGTTATGCTATATGTACTCTGGTTTACGAGGTGAACACGCTCCCGGCATCGCGGAGTTGGCTTCCTACTAAGCGCTCAGGCACACTCTGCGCTTATGAAGTGGGAACCTATAAGTGAAAGGATAATCGTTGCCAGATTTAGAACACGGGTCCGAAACCTTACTATAATCCAATGTTATGCGCCAACCGATGCTGCCGATCTGCAAGACAAAGAGAACTTCTACAGTCAACTCAATGCCGTCGTAGATAGAATTCCGAAGGGTGATATCAAGATCTGTTTGGGCGACTTCAATGCGAAGATCGGATCCGACAACTCGAACCATGAGCGCATTATGGGACGCCATGGTCTCGGAGAAATGAGCGAAAACGGAGAGCTGTTCGCAGAATTTTGTGGTAATAACGACATGGTGATCGGGGGATCGCTCTTCCCTCATCGACCGGTTCACAAGGTCACGGCTTTACAGAAAATCAAATCGACCACATCTGCATCAGCCGAAAATGGAAACGGAGCCTTCTTGATGTACGGAATAAACGTAGTGCCGATATCGCGTCTGATCATCACCTCCTCATCGGCGAAATACGCCTGCGCATTGCGCGGATTCGTCGGCAGGAGGAAAGAGTTGGACGACGATTCAACACACGCCGACTGGAAGATGCCACGGTGAAACGGTCCTTCGTTGAAGAACTGGAGACGCGTGCTGCAGATATTCCGGAAGGTGGCAACGTGGAAGATCAATGGACCGCCGTCAAGAATGCCTTCATCGCCACCAGCAAGAATAACATGGGTGAACTTCGCACCCAAAGGAAACAATGAATCACCGATGAAATCTGGAAGAAGTGAAAGGAGCGAAGAGGGACCAAAGCCGCGATAGAGCGAACAAAAACCAGAGAAGCCAGAGTCTTAGCCCGTCAACGATACTCGGCTCTGGAGAAGGAAATGAAACGCTCATGTCGACAGGACAAGCGTGCGAGGGCAGACTCTCTGACCGACGAAGGAGAGAGAGCCGCAGCAACCGGGGACATTCGCCTCCTCTATCTCTCGACACTTTGGCGAGGCGAAGATGAATGCAACGATGCCTGTGAAGACGCGAATGATCAGTTATTGACCGACCCAACTGACCAGCTGAAACGCTGGTTCGAGCACTTCGAACAACTTTTCAAGTGCCAACCAGGCCATCACCACCTCGGCATGATCTGCCTAGGATCCGACGTATAACACGTGTCAATACCGAAGCTCCATCACTGCTAGAGATTCAAACAGCCATCCAAAGCATGAAATCGAATAAAGCCCCAGGGGTCGACCGCATATCAGCCGAGATGCTCAAAGCTGACCCCATGACATCCGCTCAACTACTGCATCGTTTATTTCGTAATATCTGGGACACCGCAACTTTCCCGGTCGACTGGATGCAAGGTATCTTAGTGAAGGTGCCCAAAAAGGGTGACCTGACTGTATGCGATAACTGGCGAGGCATTATGTTGTGGTGGATACCAGCCTTACTGCCACTTTGATATACACGATCAGCATAAATGCGCAACCGTCCAAAGTTCCACGAACGGACGGCGATTGCCCTTTATGCTGATCCTAGCACAAAGCGTCACGTAGGCAGCGCGTTAGTTGTACGACGAGAAGTTAAATAAAAATATATGGGGACACTCTCCTCTGAACCGTGCATGAGTACACTACACTCTGTTTAAGATATCACCCCCCAAAGAAGGTCAAAACATGGCGATCCTGCCAGGAGAGCCTGTTCCTGTTGGAAAAAGTAGTAGTTAATTATCCACCCGCAGTGCGCAGAACGAACAACACTCTCAGCTTAGTGAAAAACGTTCCGGTTCAATCAAAATGATTGGTTAATTATCTTCTCACAGTGCTAGGAAGAAACAATGCGAAGCGCAAGTGAAATCTGTCAGTAGTGAAATCTGCAAGGAGCAAAGCGTTTGTGGTATTTGGACATTTGGACTTATATGTATACAGTGCCCTGGTGATAATAATGGGTTTCTTCTCGGCCGACGAAATCGTCGCGCCAGTGATAGATAGTGCGTCACATACTACCGCCCAAACCGTGGCAATTTGTGTGATTGCCGCCGTCGCGGTGGGATACTTATTACTTCGCGGACTCACAAAATTGCACCGTCAGCACACCGAAAGGGTTGCTGAACGCGTAGCTCGCCGGTCGACTGTCGATGTTTAATTTAATCTGTGCGATGCGTAAAGCATAGAGGAATCAAATCGGAGACTGTTGTTTAATTTATGAGCTGGATGAAAAATGTGAAAAGTGCAGTGAAAACGATGCTCAACCGATGGAACCGATGAATGGTGTGAAAAGTGCAGGAGGACGATGCTTAACCGATGGACCCGTTGCTGCGTAAGCATGTTTAACCGATGGATCTGAGAGGACGATGCTTAACCGATGGAACCGCTGAAGGAGCTGGATAGACAACACAGGAAGGAGTCTTGGAAGTGCGAACGTGTACATCAGCCCTCTTATGGATCGACAATGACATTGTTGCGTAAATATGCTGGGACGTATCTATGACACGTTACCAAAATGTTAGAAACTAATCCAAATCAATTCTTTTAGGTTTACCAAAGATATCTATCTGAACAAGTGGTAGGAGTGTTAAATCGGAAGCAAATATTTCCAGAAATAAGAAACCAATTTCCAAAAGATGTCAGGTATGTCCTAAATGGATACATTTTTCGAAATAGGCGATAAAATAAAACATTTACATACAACAATCCTCAAAAACAAACCACATGCACGTAAAACGCGAAACATAAAGATAAAAATTTTAAAGGAATATTTACTTAGTTTAAAATGCATAGTGCTTGATGCTCAAGGTGATACATTTTTTGGTTTGAGAAAAAGGTATATCGTTTTGAAAAATATAGTCCGAGAGTGTATGGATATTTTAAATGAGGAACATCTTAACATTACCCCGTTAGAAGAATCAGAGGAAGAGGAAGATACAGAAGTAAAGGAAGAAGTAGTTTTTGATATTGAAGAAGTAGAGTCGTTCCTTAGTTCAGACGAAGAAACTGGCAACAACATGGCTAACAGATTAGATTTGACTCTTGCTTTAAAACTTGTCGATAAATATAATGGCGAGGCAGAGAAATTAGCAGGATTCTTCGAATCCATTGACCTTCTAAAGGACTATTCAGAAGAAGTAGCTGAATTGGAAATTATTAAATTCATAAAAACCAGACTAACTGGACCAGCACATGGTGTTATTAACACCGCTGTTACTCTAGTTAGACGATCCCCACCGATGTGTATCCAAATGAGTGTCTAGTATAGGAACGAAATGCGTTCATATTTTATTTATGCATTTGATCTCGCACCGGTTGTTTCTATCAAGGTTGTTGAAGTGCAATCATGCTTCGCACCGGTGGTGAATATCCGGTTGCTATTGAGGCAAACACGGAAATAAATAAAATCAGGAAAAAAATATTATTTATTTTCAAATCTTTCAGAACTCGCTCCAACTTTTGTAATATAAATATGTGCGTAATGCATTTTGGGATTATCAGATTAGCTAGACACACATCTGCTAGGTGGCGCTAGCTTATATGCAATAATTTAGTGAGGTGGATATCTCGAGATCTATAAGACTTAGAAAGATTTTGTCTTCTACAAAGTTGTTCGGGTAGCCATAACATTTATGATAGAGACTATTTTAGTTTGGAATTCATACGCATAGCGGCGCTAGTGTATGAGTAATAACCTGTGAGGTTAAATATTTCTAAATCCGTTAGAGTTAGAAAGTGGCTATCTTCTACAAAGTTATCCGAATTATCTGTTAGGTTGGTTATTATGTAAGATTTAAAAGGGTAGTCCAAACCAGAAGTTTAGTTTGAAACCGCAATACTCGTTGGCGCTCGAGTTAAGTCGAATCGAGTCAAGTACGAGACACTGAAGATGGCCTTACTGTAGAAGTCGAAATAAGTATCTGTCGAAGGTACAACCAGGTGGTGGAATTAAATGGAATTGTACGAACTCGTCTTATGGCAAGTAGCTTTGTAGAATACGGCAATATTCTGAAAATTCCAGATTTTGAGATATTTAACCTATCAGTTTATTTCTTATACACTAGCGTCGCTAAGCGATTGTGTTTAAAACTAAACTTGCTTGCATCATGACGCTTTTCACCACCCGAACAACTTTGTGGAATACGGCAATATTCTAAAAATTTTAGTTTTCGAAATATCTAACCTAGAAGGTTATTTCTTATACACTAGCACCACCAAGCGGTTATATCTTAATCTAAACATGCGTTGGTCATAATGGTTTTGACCACCCGAACAACTTTGTAGAAGACGCCAATATTCTAAAAATTCCAGATTTCGAGATATCTAACTAAGGTTATTTCATATGCACTAGCGCCGCCAATCAGTTGAAATCCAAACTAAACTGACTTCCATCACAATGGTTTTGATGATGAATAATCGAACAATTTTTCAGAAGACGGCACATTTTTTATTTATGCGTTACTCTATATTTCCGTGTGATGGTTTGGCAACGGTTGGAGCGGGTCGCCAAATTTGCCAACTCGCTATTCACCGAAGGTTGCGTTTACATTTCCCAAACCCGTTTACCAACGACCGGTGCGAGTTCGCATCATGATAGAGGTTTCTATTTTGGCTTTATTTACGCACTGGTGGGGATCGTCTTAATGCTAAAGCTTTACTCAAAGCAAAATTTGCTGTTCGATTTAGCCCTCAGGCAATAGAGGCAGAGATGGCGAGTATCAAACAACATAAACTATCTTTGAGTGAATACGGCCAACAGATTCATGATTTAGCAGCGAAGCTTGCTGCTGCTCATGTATCTAGAGGTACTTTTAATGATGAAGCGGCAGCAGACGCTATTGTCCAGCCTGTCGCTATAAAAGCTTTCACCAACGGACTAAAGGATCCGAAAGCTCAATTTTTCATCAAAGCCCGTAACCCAGAAACTTTGACTAAGGCTATCAGTGATGCCTTAGAGGTAAATAATACTGATGGAGAAACTGTTCACATAACATTTCACCAGACACCAAAATACACTGGATATAACCATAACCAGCATAATTCATACAGAGGTTATCGAGATAACAGAGGTTATCGCGGCAACCGAGGTTTTCGAGGTAGAGGTAGATTTGGCTACCGTGGTTTTGATTACAATTATCAATCAAATCAAAATATGCCTCAATACCATAGTACTCGAGGAAATCGTGGGAATCGAGGAATTCATAATCCACGATATCAGTCAAATCATCATCAACGAGGAAACCAACATTCGGTGAATGTAGCCGAACCAACACAGGAAAATCGTCAAACCAATCAAACACAAACACCACGCCCAGATCATGAAGCAAATCTAATTGATTTTTTTCGTTGATTTAAATCAACACAAACTTAAATCGTCTCCCAGAACAATTTTTACAGTATTCAAAAACAATATTACTTTCATTATTGATAGTGGTGCGTCATGTAGCGTGATAGATAGTAAATTTATCCCAAAAGATGCACAAATCAATACTAATGATATAATTTCGATCAAAGGAATAAATGGAATAACAAAATCACTAGGATCCATAGATACTACTCTGCATTTTGGAAATGATACTTTTAATATTAAATTCAATGTGGTACCGAATCTGCCTAGTAATATAGCAGGTTTGGTAGGCACAGATTTTACAACAACTACAAAGCGAATATTGACTTCGAAACATTAATTTTAACACTGAGAAAAAGCAACCATGCTATTCACAAAATACCTTTGACGCTTGACGGTACTGTGTCAATCGTTATACCTCCGCGTACAGAAGTTACAACATATGTTAAAACTAAATTTGTAAACACATGTGTCGTGCTTAATCAACAAATTACACCGCATGTTTACGTTGCGAATTCAGTTGGACAACCATCGAACGGAATGATCCCAGTTCGTGTAGTCAACTTCAAAAATAAACCGGTTGCAATTGATCATTTTGAACCACATATAGAATCAGCTTCAAATTACAACATCATTGAACTTCGTAATAATAACAATAATATTGATAAAGTTCGAGCGAGTAAACTTTTAAACGAATTAAAATTAAATCATTTGTCAGGATCTGACGAAAAAACGATCAAGCAAATTTGCCTGAAATATGCTGATATCTTCTGTTTGGAAGGAGATAGGCTTGAAACAACCAATGTGTATTCCCCCACAATAACTGTTAAACCCAATAGTCAACCTTCATACAGCAAGCCATATCGAATTCCCCATTCACAAAAGAAGGAAGTTTGTAGACAAGTTAGAAAAATGTTACAAGATGAAATTATAGAGGAAACTAAATCTGAGTGGAACAGTCCTTTATTACTTGTTCCTAAAAAATCTGATACTGATGTGAAGAAGTGGAGATTAGTGATTGATTACCGAAAGGTCAACACGACTCTCCAAGATGATAAATTTCCGCTCCCAAATATAGAGGAAGTAATTGACTCACTAGCAGGAGCTCAATACTTCACACATTTAGATCTATCACAAGGATATTACCAATGTAAATTAAAACCTGAAGATAGACCAATTACGGCATTTTCAACTCCATCGGGTCAATATCAAATGACGAGATTGCCCATGGGTCTGAAAATAAGCCCCTCAAGTTTTTCAAGGTTGATGACCGTAGCGATGTCAGGTTTAAACCTTGAAAGATGTTTAGTATACCTAGATGATATTATTGTGTTCGGTAAAACTTTTGATGAGCACAATAAAAATCTAATTTCCGTATTTCAAAGGTTACGAGATGTAAACTTAAAGCTAAACCCCAGTAAGTGCAATTTTCTAAAACAGGAATTACTTTATTTAGGTCATTTTATTTCGAAAGAAGGAGTACTGCCTGACCCTTCAAAAATTGAAATCATTAAAAATTGGAGCAGCCCAGTTTCTGCTGATGAAGTGAAAAGGTTTGTAGCCTTTTCAAACTATTATAGAAAACATATCCGAGATTTCGCAAAAATATGTGCCCCCTTAAATTGCTTAACCAGAAAAGGCGTTGTATTTAACTGGACTCCTGAATGCGAAGCGGCATTCCAAAAACTGAAAACCTTATTCATAAACCCCCCAGTTTTAGATTACCCAAACTTTGATGATGAAAATATTTTTAAATTACATACTGATGCTTCAGGATATGGACTTGGAGCAGTACTTAGCAATATGAATGATAGACCGATAGCATTTGCTAGCAAAATGCTGAATCCAGCCGAGAAAAACTATTCAACGATAGAAAAGGAACTACTGGCAATGGTGTGGGCAATCCGACATTTTCGTTCATACTTACATGGACGAAAGTTTCAACTGTATACCGACCATCGACCATTAGTTTACCTTTTCACACTAACCGATCCTTCAAGTAGACTGACGAAGTTTCGTCTGGCACTTGAAGAATACAAATTCGATGTCTTTTACAAGAAAGGTTCTGAAAATGCAGTAGCGGACGCGCTATCGCGTATTTCTGTGACCGAGTTAAAGGACATGCACAACAAACTTACACACGAAGCATTCGTAACAACCCGTATGCAAACCCAAAATGAGGAATCACAACGTTCTCCTAATAATGAAGTAGTCACTGGCCATGACTCTTCAAACTCTTCTAACATGAGAACAGTACAAATTTTAGTCAAGGATAATAACTTAAAAGAAAATGTAATATGGGTCCCAGAAAAAGAGATAATAATGATCAAGCCAACGGAAACCTTGGTTTCGTTACGACGAACAAGGGATGAACTTGGTAAAATATGTAAAAGATACAAAGTCGACGAATTATTTATGAAAATCAATGATCAATGTGCGCACAAATTTTATGAACAAATAATAAAGAATGGTCTAGACAAAGGGATACCGAAAATAATAAGGATTTCCAATAAAATAAAATTTATAGAAGATGACTTGACTAAAAAATTGATTCTAAATGACTATCATTTGCTACCCACTGCTGGTCACGCAGGTATGAAAAGAACTATGAGTACAATAAGGCAAAAGTACTACTGGAAAGGTATGAAACAAGATGTAGAAGCTATGATTAAGGCTTGTGAAAAATGTCAAAAATACAAATCAATTAATACGCCAAAACCGGAAATGACAATAACCACAACAGCTGAAACAGCTTTTGAGAAAATATATTTAGACCTAGTAGGACCATTAATTCCTTCTGAAGGTAATGAATATATTTTGACAAGCCAATGTGAACTGACAAAGTTCATAACGGCAACTCCTCTCAAAAATAAGGCAACCACCACAGTTGCCAAAGCCTTTGTAGAAAATTTCATTTTGAAATATGGAGTTCCTGAACGAATTGCTACTGACAGAGGAACTGAGTTTATGTCAGAATTGTTCAGTTCAGTAGCAAAACTTTTAAGTATAGAAAAACTAAATAGTACCGCTTACCATCACGAAACAATAGGAGCTTTAGAAAACACTCACAAAAGCCTTGGGAATTTCCTGAGAATTCAATGTGACAGTAAATTGTTTTCCTGGGTAAAGTGGGTACCATACTATGAATTTGCGTATAATAATACAATACACACGAAAACAAATTATACACCATTTCATTTAGTTTATGGCAAACTATCGAAAATGCCATCCAATTTAACAGACATTGAACCAGAACCTATTTATAATTATGAAAACTATTGCAAGGTATTGAAATCAAAATTGCAAATTTGTCACAATGAGGTGAGAAATCGTTTAATTGAAGAAAAAACGAAAAGAACTGCGAATATTAACAGAAATGCCAAACTTCAAATGTACAAGCCAGGAGATCTAGTGTGGCTAAAGAACGAAACTGCTAAAAAATTAGAAGCAAGATATTTTGGACCATACAAAGTAGTTGCAGATTTGAACCCAAACGTAAAAATTTTGATTAAGAGAAAAGAAGATTTAGTTCACAAATGTAGAATCAAACCGTACGAAAGAATAGTAGAAGATTAGGAAAGACGTGTGGTGGATATATGGACATGAATAGATAAATAATTAAATCATGGTTATTATTAATTCAATTATATCTTATAAACAATATATATTATATAATCTTTAACTTTTGTATTACATTTCTATAAAATATTATTATCATCTAATTTTAGTAATATATGTAAACATTATTCTTTTGTAGATTTAAAATTTAACTGCAGCAAATTTTAAATTTCATTAGGTAAGGCGTGTGGTGGATACCAGCCTTACTGCCACTTTGATATACACGATCAGCATAAATGCGCAACCGTCCAAAGTTCCACGAACGGACGGCGATTGCCCTTTATGCTGATCCTAGCACAAAGCGTCACGTAGGCAGCGCGTTAGTTGTACGACGAGAAGTTAAATAAAAATATATGGGGACACTCTCCTCTGAACCGTGCATGAGTACACTACACTCTGTTTAAGATATCACCCCCCAAAGAAGGTCGAAACAATGTTGCTGTGTACCGTTCTCAAAGTTCTGTGCAAAATTATCCTAGCCCGGATTCAGGAGAAGATCGATGCGACTCTCCGGCGGCAGCAAGCCGGATTCCGTGCCGGAAGATCCTGTGTGGACCATATTGTCACGCTCCGCATCATTTTGGAGCAGGTCAACGAATTCCAAGAGTCCCTTTACTTGGTATTCATTGACTACGAAAAAGCTTTCGACCGTCTCAATCACGAGAATATGTGGGGCGCCCTGAGACGCAAGGGGGTTCCTGAGAAAATCATCGGCCTCATCGAAGCACAGTACGAGGCCTTTTCGTGTAGAGTGCTGCACAATGGGGTCCTGTCCGACCCTATCCGGGTCGTAGCTGGTGTGAGGCAAGGATGTATTCTATCACCGTTACTGTTCCTCATCGTAATCGATGAGATTCTGGTAGATGCGATTGACCGTGAACCAAACCGCGGGCTGTTATGGCAGCCTATAACCATGGAGCACCTAAACGACTTCGAATTGGCGGACGACGTTGCACTACTCGCGCAACGGCGCTCTGATATGCAGAGTAAGCTCAACGACCTTGCCGATCGCTCCTCCTCGGCAGGTTTAGTCATCAACGTCAACAAAACCAAATCGTTGGATGTAAACACGGTGACTCCTTCCAGTTTCACAGTAGCCGGGCAACCAGTGGAGAATGTTGAAAGCTTCCAATATCTTGGTAGCCAAATGGCGTCAGACGGCGGTACCAAGATCGACATAGGCGCACGGATCAAGAAAGCAAGGGCTGCCTTTGCGAGTTTAAGAAATATCTGGAAAAACAGGCAGATAAGTGAACGCACCAAAATACGAATTTTCAACTCTAACGTAAAATCTGTGCTGTTATACGCTAGCGAAACATGGTGTGTATCAGTGGAGAACACTCAACGGCTGCAGGTGTTCATTAACAGATGCCTGCGGTATATAATTCGGGCCTGGTGGCCTCACAACTGGATCTCAAACAACGAGCTCCATCGTCGTTGTCACCAGAGGCCGATAACAACAGAAATTCGGGATCGGAAGTGGGGCTGGGTCGGCCACACTCTACGTAGGGGCGGAAACGAAATCTGTAAGCAAGCATTAGACTGGAACCCAGCGGGACATCGCAGCAGAGGCAGACCCAGAGGCTCATGGCGGAGAAGCCTCAATAAAGAATTAAAAGAAGTCGACCGAAATCTAACCTGGCAACAGGTTAAAGCGATAGCCGGGCATCGCTCAGGATGGAGATCTTTCAAGTCGGCCCTTTGCACCACCGGAGGTGTACAGGATCCATAAGTAAAAGTAAGCGGTCGAGTTATTAACGATGCGGACGGGAATAGGGGGTGCTGCTCAAATGGTCCCGCTCCCTACATAGCATGAATAAGCCCGCATGAGCGTTTCATGACCGTACACTTATTACGTAAGCACTTATGAAAGGAGTACTATCATTTTCTCCATTTTCTCCATTCTCTCCATATAAATATAAAATAATGTGTAAGAAAAAAAATTTACATTGGAGGGGGTTTCGAAAAACACAGAAAAATGCACCGTAATAAGTGTACGGCCCCACAACAGCCCGTAGCTAGTGATTAAAATTTAATACTCCGCCCAAGTTAACGTGCAGTAATTCCAATCAATCAAAAAAGTATCGAATGTTCCTTAATTGCTCCTAATGTAGGATATACGCTTAAATAAAATTCCGTATTTCTCTTATACATAAAATATTGCAGTCAAATAACCGTCTATCAGGCAATTGCTAGAAACGGTGTACCGGTTAAAATCCACTGAAGTCGATATTTACGCGGACGATTGATTGTACTGCGTAAGTCAAAACCAGGTAAATTACAAAAACCGTGTAAAAATGACTTAATCAAAAATCGCTGTTTCGTATGCTCCGATTTTTTTTTCAAATCCACTTGAACAAAATTGGTTAACCCTTTATAAGGCAGATGAATCTAAACAATAAATTAACAAAAACAACAATAGGACACAATGTTGACATGGTATTAAACTCAAATGTATGTTTGTTATACATTAAACAGTTCAGAAACATTGAAAAATTGGTGGCAATATAGTTGCCACTGCCCGCCAAGCGGGACAACATTGGTGGCAATATAGTTGCCACTGCCCGGCAAGCGGGAAAACAGGCAACAACAAAAATATAAAAAGATTTTAAAAAAATTGGTTTTACGTACCAGTCAAATCAAGGTACGTTACATTTTTTGGTGAAGAGTCCCAGTCAGAAAACGCATTATAAGTGAAAAAAAAAATTTCGCGTTTTTTCTCCCAGGGGGACCCTTTTGAAAAAAACACAATTTCGTCAAAAATCCAAAAACCAAATATACAGAAAGGCAAAGCTTTTTTCACGCTAATCACGTAGTAATCTAACACAGGAGATTCAAAATAACGGGTAAAAATATATCTTTGTCGTTTTTTTAACGAATTATAACTGAAAATCCTTCTTCCACTCGAAACTTACGATCTGTTCGTGAAAAAACTGTTCTCAAATTGACATTTCAATTTTTTTGTGGCTCAAATTCATCTGGGGTGTTACTAGGAAGCAAATAAAGTCACTACATGTGAAATAATAAGTAGAGCTCTTGTTAATAAATAGAAAAACATATTATTTGTTGGTGGCAATATAGTTGCCACTGCCTTATAAAGGGTTAAAAAAACAGCATCAATGCAAAACCCGCTTGAAATGTACGAAAACTCCATAAACCGCGAGCAAACTTGCGTTGCGTTAAATGGTTCAGTTATTCTACACTGGGGGATCTTTCTCTGTTCAAGAGACACTTGTTTTTTTTGTTTATGTTATTCTACATTGGGGGATCTTTCTCTGTGCAAGAGACACTTGTTTTTTTGTTTATGTATTATTATGTAACAACGCAAAAATTGAATAAAATGTCTTATTTCTACACAGAAAATCTGTCAAGAGAACAAAGAAATAATTAATTATAAAGGGCTCTTTTCAGTATGATATTTCAAATTTGTCCGCTGCTATTGCTCCTTCACGCAGATGGACAACCAGGAGATGCGACATAACTTACTTTCGGGACCAATGTTGTGTCGTGCACAGAGCCGAAAGTGTATGCGTTGTCATTCTTTTGTCGCAGATGTGTGCTCTAACAAGACATACAACAAAAGCAAATTGTCGCGGTTAGAAAAAGTTGTCATCTGGTCGTGGGGATCCAGTCGTGCGACGGAAAATTGGAAGTTGACAAGTTTTTTTTGACTGACCATGTTTTTATGTATCTTGTCAGGTGTCACTGACAAACGCGACAATTCCCAGGCCTGCTGGCAACCATTGTGCTCTTTCTGTCGGACAACCAAATGAACTTGGTGAAGGACGTCACTACGGCTCGTGATGCATGGATAAATCTCAAGAATTACCATGAGGAGAAAACTCGCTTAACTTTTCAAAAGGACCTAAGTAACTTTTTTCATGAATTAATTTGAATAGCGCAATCAACAGAACAACATGAAAGCTATTGATTGCGCTATTCAAATTAATTCATGAAAACATGTTACTTAGGTCCTTTTGAAAAGTTATGCGAGAAAAGTATGACGTCACGAGTGTTGCTGCTAAAACGAATTTGCAGCCTAAACATGACAGAAGGACGGGACATGGAGAAACATATTTTTGAACTGGAGGAGCTGTTTGATCGGTTGCTGTGCGCAGGTCAGGAAGTGGAAACGCCGCTGAAGATAGCATTGGTTTTGCGGAGTCTTCCGGATTCGTATGATGGCTTGGTGACGGCCTTGGAGAGTCGGCCAGATGCAGATTTGACAATTGTGCTAGTCAAGCAAAAGCTGAAGGACGAATGGCAACGACGGACGGAACGACGGGGAATTTCTGACGATTGCGGCGAGAAGGCTTTAAGATCGGACACAAAGCGACAGGAGGAGAAAATCTGTTACTACTGTAGAAAGCCGGGTCATTTTAAAAGGAATTGCCGATTGTTCAAGAAGCAGCAAGGTGGAAATGACGGTAGTGGAGGTGTCGCTAATGCAAAGCAAGCTGCGGAGGTGGATAATCCGATTTGTTTCACGGTGGGAAGTGGCCGATGTTCTGTAGATGGTTTGTTGACAGTGGGTGCTCTACTCATATGACCAACGATCGACGATTTTTTAAAGAACTGGACGAAAGTATAAGACGTTCGAAATCCGCTGGAGTCGGATCCGGGTTTCTAAAATGTATCGGAAATGATGGGAAACTACACGAAATCATGGTGAAGGAGGTGATGTACGTACCAGGGCTGTACAGTGGATTACTCTCCGTTCGAAGATTAACCCAAAAAGGTTTTCGAGTACAGTTTGGAGCATCAAGGTGCAACATTATCGGACCATCAAGGATGGTAGTGGCTGTAGGTGAACTCAATGACAACCTGTATGAGTTGAAGACGGAAGAGACGGTGAAAGCAAAGAGCGGTTTACGAAGTCTCTATGGTAATCAACGGCATTAACAACCCTGCGATGCTTGGACGTGAATGGTCTTAAGGAGGATGTCTGTTTTGGAACAACGAGCGATGATACACAACGAGTTATTGTTATTGAATTACTTATCTGAAGCTGTTACGCTGGCGTAGAAGTTTATGCATTTGTGATTGGAAGTGTATGTGTTCGCATTTCATGTAATCGGAAAATTAGTGTACAGTGTCAGCTAAGAATGTAAAAATCGAGGAGAAGTGTTGGTGGGAGCGATGTTTTCATCGGCCGCCACTGTACTGATTCATATGCTCACTTTCGTGAGTGCAAGATACAACACGTATACGGACGTGTCCCGGTGTGAATCCGCAGTTTCCCTAAGTTCTCCTGGTTCTATTTCTGTCCGCCGAATAACCTGTCCCGTCGGAAGAATCCAACAGATTTGACAGTTCTACAATTTTATTTCGACAGTTCAAACTTTTAATTTCAATTTTCGAAGTCGAAGCAAAATTCTTCACACAAACAATGACAGTTCTTTATGGGATTTTACAGTAGAGCAACAGAGAGGAGGAGATGGCGGCCATGTTTCACTCAAACTCTGACAGATAGCAATGCGATTTCCCATAGGAGGGAAGAGCAGAATTTGCTTCGACTTCGCGAATTGGAACAAAATTCATCTGTCATTCCCATACAAAATCGCGTTCCAAACAAGCAGGAGACCTGTCAAATGCGGAGACATGTCGCCACTCTTAATTACATATACACTCTGGCCAATTTTCCAAAAGTTAACTCCTAGTGTGCCGCTGTAAGCACGCTCAAAGCAAGCGATTCATTGCAAAAAAAGGTTTTTTTTTGTATCAGTGTAGCAATTATTCCGCTTGAAACAAAGCAAAAAAAAAGGCATTCTCGCACCAACCAGCAACGTGGACAGAGCGGAAAGTAAAAGCTAAGTCTTGATTTTTTGTTCAATCGCGAATACGAAATTGTTTCTTGGAATAATTTCAAAGTTTAATCTTTCATTTTTCGGATGCCGATAGTGTAAATATCATATCAGACGCGTTTTTTTTTTATATATTCCATTAGTTTTAGTTTTCTCCAGTTAATTAGCATAAGTGGTGTTGGTTAGGATAATTTAAATATAAGTTAGAGTTAAGTGAGAAAAAGTGGTGTAAATAGTGGATGAACAGTGATGTGGACAATGACATAGGAATCGAGTTCCACTCGAATTCCCAAGGTAGGTTAGATGAAGAAAGACACAAACGGAAACTCAATGAAAAAGACAACGAAATAGATCCAAAACGCATTCAGACAGAAATGGGACGCTCAAAGAAAATGGCGGAAAACAGGTAGGCCCAGACGATTTTGCGGATGCCAATATGGCGGACGCGAAACAGTGAAATTCATTACACACTAACACAGAAAAACGATACGGTAAAAGAACACACACAAAACAAGACGAACAAACGCAGACACACACACAGCAACAAGACAGCCAGATGACAGACGATAAAAATGAACAAAAGCGGAAAGGGAAAAATAAGAACACGAATTCTGGGTCGAACGCGTGGGAAAAAAATACTACACATACAGTTTTTTTCATGGAGAGACAAAACAAAGACGACAAACCGATTCACCCCATGATGTTAGCAAAAATGTTGTTCAATGCAGGTGTGAAACAATACAAGGAACTCAAAAGTGCGGGATATGGCAGGTTCAGAATCTCTTTTAACAAACCAAGGGACGCGGAAGTTTTGTTAAACTCGACAATACTCAAAGACAATTACAAATTCAACATCTACATACCAAATATGCTCAAACAAACGATAGGAGTTATTCGTAACGTTCCACCAACAATCACAGCGGACGAGATCTTGAAAAACATCTATGCAGGGAAAAAGAAAGTCACTCAAGTTGAGCGAATTTGCAAGATGAACAAAATAGAAGGCAGAAGTGTGCTAGTACCAACGTATTCTATAAAAATATATGTAGAAGGACAAGAACTTCCGGAAGAAGTGTCAATTTACGGAATAGTAGCGAAGGTAGATTTCTACATCTTTCCTGTAAAACTATGTGTTAGGTGTTGGAGGTTTGGACACAGGGTTAAGACATGCAGGAGTTCAAAACCGAGATGCGTTGTATGTGGGTTGGATCACGAAGGCGAAGTTTGCTGGGATGCTCCAAATTGCGTGCATTGCCAAGGGAATCACAAAGCGAATGATAGGAATTGCCCAGAAAGAATAAGACAGGACATGATACTTCAAGTAATGGCTAGGGAAAAACTTACTTTCGCTGAAGCAAATCTCAAATTCCCCCGAAACAAAACAGTACAAGGTAGGATACAACCAACATTAAACTCTCTCCAAGATTTTCCAACTCTTCCATCAAATCCAGAAACGGCACACAACCCTTACACACAAAAACCATCAAATGCAACTAAACAAGTAATCACAAATCAGAATGTAAACCAAATCGCAAACATTGAGGAAATAGTAAATCGAGTCAAAACCGAACTAATTAAGCAACTAAACCTTGACACAATAATGGACAAAATTAAGACTATCCAGGAAACGATTACGACTAACAATCAACTCAAACAATCAGGAAAGAAATCTAAGGATGCCCAAACATTGCTCACAGAAATTGTAAATCAGATGAAATCAATATCTAATCCGGAAGTGAAGATAGACCCAATTAGTCACCCAATCCCAATTCAAGATGGACAGGTACCGGAATCTCAAATTCATACAACATAACATAACCAGTATCATACCAGTAGAAACCGAAAAATACTCAACCACTTCCTCACAACAAATAGTATAGATATAGCAGTTTTGCAAGAAATATGGATGAAACAAAACGAGGAATTTAAATTTCCAGGATACAATTTCATAAAATCTCTAAGAACAAATGGCTACGGTGGTGTAGGCATTTTAGTTAAAAACAACATTAGATACGAAGAAATAAAACTCCCGAAATTATCTCCCATAGAAGCAGTTGCAATCAAAACTCTGAATACTCTTAATGAAATAATAATAATATCAATATACATACCCCCACTCCCCATTAGAAATGAAGAAATCAAAGAACCACTTAAAAAACTCTTAGATAACATAAGCCTTTGGAACAGATGTACTATACTAGCAGGAGACTTTAACGCGCACAATAAAATTTGGAATTCTAAACAAAATGACTGTGCTAGAGGTAAGCTACTATCGAGCCTAATAGATATGACAGACCTTGTAATATTAAACGACGGAAGCCCAACACTAATCAAGGCACCAGGAACCTCACCATCAACCATTGACTTGACAATAGTTACCCCAGAAATTGCAGGAAAAATAGAATGGAAAGTAATAGATGACGAGCTAGCTAGTAACCATAAAATTATAGAATTTGAAATTCAAAACACAGTTAAACAACAAACAATACAAACTAAATTCTTGAATAAAAAAGCTGCCATTGAAAAAATAAACAATATAGATGCTAACGAAATAGAAAACCAATATCAACTCATACCTAAATTCCATGAACAAATTGAAAACGCCAAATACATTCCCAGAAACCAAACCTTCAAACCAAAAACCTGGTGGAATGAAGAAATAAATAATTTATACAAAACTAAAAACAATAACCTAATCGAATATTTCAGAAATCAAACATATGAAAAATTTATTAAAATTCAGGAAATCTAAAGCTAAACTAAAGCAAATAATTAGAAAAGAAACACGAAAAAGTTGGAATACATTAATAGAAACAATAAACCCAGATATGGATCAAAGAAATTTATGGAATACAGTTAGAAGAATAAGTGGAGGTTTTCCAAGCAAAATAATTTACAGCTTCTAAATGACGTTAATTTGGCTACGGATTTCATGATGACGAATTTTCCTAACACCATTACAGATCTAGAATACATACCCAAGATAACAGAAGATAGAATTACTATAACAAATAGAGAAGTTTACCAGTTAATACATTCTAAAAAAGATAGTTCAAGTCCCGGTGTAGATGAAATCTCGTTTCACATTTTAAAAAATATCAATGCATCATTGCTAGATAAAATAGTTGAAATTTTGAACCAGGTAGCAAATAGTGGGGAAATACCCGAGGAATGGAGACATTAAAATCATTCCGATCCTTAAACCCTCGAAAAATGCAAACAACGTCAACTCCTATAGACCGCTGTCAATGCTTTGTGTAATACTAAAATTAATAAATTTTGCATTAAAAACAGCTAAATTCGTACTTGGAAAATAGCCAAATTATCCCAAAATACTCATTCAGTTCAGAAAGAAAACTTCGGCAGTTAATTGCGTCAACACATTGATTTCACATATTCACAAAGCGAAAAGAGACAAGGAGGTTGTTATTGCAACATTCTTGGACCTTACGAAGGCTTTCGATAATGTAGACATTAAAATACTACTACAAATAATAACTGACGTAAAAGTACCAACGGTCATTACTAATTGGATATATCATTATTTAAGAAGTAGAAAAGTTAACTTAAATCTTGCTGATGGAAGTATCTTAACTGCAACAACAAATAAGGGGCTACCCCAAGGGTGCCCCCTTTCTCCTTTATTATTTAACATATACACTACTAAATTGCACACAATAGCATCACATAACAAAATACTAATTCAATTTGCTGACGATTTCACCGCGGTAGTAATAGCCAAAAATCTGCAATTAGCTGCCGAAAGAATGATTTTTTTTTTAAATGAAATAACCACAATGCTCAACAACTTAGGAATGATAGTTAATGCAGACAAATGTGCCACAATAATTTTTACAAATAAATTCCATCCCAATACTAATATTACCATAAATAACACTCCTATTGAAATAAAAGCATTTCATAAATTTCTGGGCATCCATATCGACCACAAACTTAATTTTAAAACACATATAGATAAAACAATAGTCAAAGCTAAAAAGAAAATTAATGTTTTAAAAAATGATAGGAAACGCAGAAATGGTGCACATCCAGAAACAATGTTGAAAATAGCTAAAGCAATAGTACAGCCACATTTAGATTACGGATTAACAATAATAGCCAGAACGTCAAAACAGTCTTTACAAAACTAGAAACAGTTCAACACCTGTACATAAGAACAAGTATGAGATTCTTAAAGTCCACGCCAAATCACGTAATACTAGCAGAAAGTGGAATTTTACCTCTAAAAGAACGAGCAGAATACCTAGCATTAAAAGAAATAGTCAAAAATCTTTACTACCGAAATACACCAATAGTAGACTATTTACAAGAACTAATAACATCAGATGAATTGCCAAAACAAACTTCATTTCTAGAAAAAATAGCCTCAATTAATAATTTCCATCTTCTACAAATGGGCCACTACATACCTTATGAAAATACAACCAAATTAACAGTATATACCGAAATAGAAGGGTTAAGGAAAAATAAAACTCCATTAACAGTTCAAAAACAACTAGCTTTAGATATGATATCAAACAAATACAAAAACGAATATATAATGTATACAGATGGATCCAAAATATGTGGTAAAACAGGGTATGGATTTTATGATAGCATCGAAAAAACTTCGTATAACGGCAGGTTAAAACTCAATTTACAATAATGAACGCAGAGATTTTTGCAATTTTAAAAGCTATAGAATACGTTGATATTAGAAACATTAAATCCGCAATAATACTAACTGATTCTAAGAGTGCAGCACAAGCCATTAAAAATAATACAACCAATGATAACTACTTGATAAGCCAAATAATACATAATATAAATAATTCACAAATACAAAACATTACAATACAGTGGATACCGGGACATACGGGACTAATAGGAAATGATAAAGCAGATATCGCGGCAAAAATAGGGACAAATAGACAGCAAATAGATAATACACCATTGACTAAAGACGATCTGATATTAAATTTAAAAACGGAAACTAGATGCTTTTGGAACCAAAGATACAAAACGATATCCGAGGAAAAAGGAATATATCACTTTAAAATAGCACAAAACGTTCAAAAGAAACCCTGGTTTTCAGAAATGAGACTTTCTACGCATCATACTATTATTGTCGGGCCGCCACCAAACCGGACCGCGCGATTGAGCACTCGCGCTGCGACGCGAGTCGCGACAATTTGAAATATTTCATTAGTAGTGCGCATTATGCATGCATGGATGTACTATCATGCGCACTAATCAGAAATGAGTTGCGACGTCTGATAACTGCAGATATTTCATTTTATTGAAAACAAATTTTCGATTTTCTACTATACACGGAATACTATTAATCGACTCAGAACAGGACATTTAGCAACAAAAGACCGACTAAACAGCTGGGGACTTGTTCCCAGTGATAAATGCGAACAATGTGACGTTAAAGAAGATATCATCCACATTTTACACTACTGCACTAAATTTAACCATATACGTTGCAAATATCCAATACTGTACAATAGACACGAATTAATAAATATCCTAACAAGCACAGATCTGCAAAAAATAAAGCAAATAGCTCAATTCATTGGAGAGACTGAAATTACTGTTTGAATAATGACGATGTTTCCTAAAATGTTTAAACTGAAACAAAACAAAAACTGATATGACATTACCCGGCACTGAAAATAACTGCAAGAAAATAACTTTGATCGGTCGTTAAGTTACGGTAGAGTGACGAAATGTAGTCACACTTTCCTACAAGACTTGGCTGTTATGGACCAAACAGGTCTGCGCCATAAAGCGAGAAAAAAAAAAAAAAGCAAAAAAGGGTTTGCTTTGTTTACCACCCGCTACCACCCACCTCAACGACTTCAACATGATTAATGAAGTTAGGAATGTTTATTCCGTTTATTCTCTTCGGTTCTATTTGTCAAACTTTTTAAGTTGTGTTCCAGAAAAGTTATTTTTTATATAATTTTACATAATTATACAATAAACTCAACAATAGCTTGTTTGAACAGTGTTTCAAAAAAATAGAATTCGCTGAAGCCGTAGCATTCTGAAGAATCAAGTTGCATTCCAGTTATTCCAGTTCCGCTCATAGCCGCTGTGAACGCTGCCACCTTTCACTTTTCTTCAGAGGAAGAAAAAACAAGTTACACACCCACAAAACTGTTTACGTGATTGTGGAGACTGCTGTTGACGTGGTAAAGTGGCAAAATTTATCAGTCCCGAAAAGATTCGCATCGAATTCAGCTGCTTCAGATAGCTACGCGTGTGTTCACATTAGCGGTGAGTTATTTATATACCTAACTTTTCATATTATTCAATCGTGAGCACTGTGTTTCCTGAGACCAAAGTGTGTGATCAAAATAATAGGGGGATTCAGTTAACGGCGTAGGTTGCTGTGTATCTGTTTATGGAAATGTTTCAGCAGAATATTGCGCTTCGGCACACCCCTCTAAAGCCGTTTTTAGGTTTGATTTCAACACGTGAATTGAACGTCTAAGCTTTTTTTCTCTACCAGAAATTGCAACTCAAGCATAAAATCTGAAGTCTTACAGAGATTCCCCTGAAAATTCTATAATTCTCTGCGATAATCAATTTAGGAGGTTATTGAGATGTAGGAAGCCAAAATGTATGTAGATTGAAGGGACTGAGGAAACCATCGACATAGGGAGAGATATCGAGATAATAAATAAAACATCAAGATGTAGAGAGTCGACTGTATATCGGGACTGATTTGCGATTTGGGCGTAACTTATTTTGTAAACAAACATTGCTTCATGAATTCCGGAGAATGCAAGCGTTTTCATCCTAAACTAATTCCCTTATCTGGTAGAGGAAAGCTTAATCTATCGGATCCATACCGTGGTTTCCTCATGAAATGCTTGTTTTGGCAGGAATTCGCCTTCCAATATTTGTTTACAAAATAAGTTACGCCCAAATCGCAAAGCGGTCCCGATATGGAAAAATCTGCAGATTGGCCAGATAATTCTTTTTATCAGAAACATGATCAAATTTAATAATTATATTGTACTTTTATGAACTTTACGATTCCCTTTACCCACTTGCCCCACTGTGCCTTGATTAAGCAAAAACACGAAAAGTTTTCCCTCTCAAATTGACCAATTATTTTAAAAATTAATTAAAAATTTAGTTTTACCATTATAAAAATTTATTGATTTTTTTTTTCAATTTTCCACCACCTTCATTATCAGAAGACCAACATCTATCTGAAGAAAATCATATTTGTTCCGGCCAAAGCTAAAATACTATTTTCAATAGTAAAACATTTTTGATCGCAAATGTGTGTCTCTGGATGCACTGTGCACATCGCTTCTATCTGAGTATCAGTGCGCAAAGTCCAAGACCTAATTGAAGCAAAGTAAGTAACTAATCAGTAATTTCGTATTTACAGAACGAACATCATCATCATGATGCGACTGCTGCAGACGAAAACAATCCCGGTTGTGGGCAATCCAATGCTGCGGAGAATGCTCACCGCGGTCAGCAATCCTAACCTTCCGGCTTTACCCCTGCCGAAGCTTGCCGACACCATGAATAAACTGCTCGTCACAATCGAACCACACGTCACCAAGGATGGCTATCAGCGTAGCAAGTCGGCGGTGGAGAAGTTCCTGGCCCCCGGAGGGGACGGTGCCAAGCTGCAGAAGCTGCTGGAGGAGCATGCTTCTCGCAAAAAGAACTGGCTTTCGGACTGGTGGTTGCAATCAGCTTATCTGCAGTATCGCGACCCTGTGATTATCTATTCAAGCCCGGGACTGGTATTCCCCAAGTTGAAGTATGTCAAGGTAGAAGACCAGTTGAAGACTGCCGCCAGGATAACGTTCGGGGCATTGCTGTACAAAAGGATGATCGACCGGGGTCAAATGCGGCCCGAAATGATGGGAAAGGCTCCATTGGACATGCAACAGTACAATAAGATCTTTGGAACGTGCAGAGTACCTGGATTGCCTGCGGATTCACTGCAGTTCCACCCGGATTCGACGCACATTGTAGTTGCGTCAAACAATCAATTCTTCAAGGTTGAGGTGGGAAATTCCGACAACATTTTCGGTGAGGACAAAATACTCACAATGCTTCGCCAATGCTACGACATGTCGCGTCAGAAAGCCGAACCGATTGGGATGCTGTCTGCTCTCCCTAGAGACAGTTGGCACGAAGCCTACGAGGTGTTGATCGCCGATCCAACCAACAAGGAAACAATCAAAACTATTCAAAGTTCATTATTTGTATTGTCGTTAGACTACACTATCGGAAACCCCTCGGGGGATGACGCCGTAGATGCTTGCCATATGTTGATTCACGGAGGGGGATCAAACGCTAACTCCGGCAATCGCTGGTACGATAAAACCCTCCAACTTGTGGTTGGTCCGAATGGCGTCAACGGTCTCACCTATGAACATTCTCCCGCGGAAGGACAACCAATTGCGGTACTGACAGACTTCATCATCAATCATATCGCTAAGGGCGACCAAGGTGGATCGGTTCGTGAAGCCCCAGTCCCTTCAAAGCTCGCTTTCAACCTGTCTCCAAAAGCGCACGAACTTCTGCAGAAAGCCTCCGCAAGCCACGACAAACTGATCAAGGACTTAGATATGAACTACCTCCACTATACCGGATACGGCAAGAACTTCATCAAAACCCAGAAGATGAGTCCGGACAGTTTTATCCAAATGGCAATCCAGTACGCGTTCTATAAGCTCCATCGTACCCCCGGTGCCCATTACGAGTCCGCTCAGACTCGACTGTACGAAGGTGGTCGAACGGAAACCATTCGATCCTGTTCGAACGAATCCATTGCGTTCGCCCAAACCATGCTGGAACCGTTCCGCAGCAATCGGGAGAAAGCGTCAAAGCTCAAATCCGCTGTCGACGCACACAAGCAGTACGCTTCGAAGGCGGTTCAAGGTTTTGGTGTTGATCGCCACCTGCTCGGTCTGAAACTGATCGCCAAGGAAAATAACATACCGCTGCCGGAGCTGTTCAAGGATGAGGGTCTGCTGGCCAGTCAGCACATGCGTCTGTCGACCAGTCAAGTGGCTTCCCGGTACGATGCGTTCATGTGCTACGGTCCATTGACCGGTGATGGGTACGGCTGTTGCTACAATCCCAAGGATAACGACATGTGGTTCGGCCTTTCCTCGTGGAAATCCAATCCCATTACGGATTCGACGGCATTCCGGAACTGTCTGCAGCAGGCCCTGGACGAGATGTTTGAGGTGCTGAGTGCGTCCAGTGTACCGAGTAGCAAGCTGTAGGGGGAGTCATTGCGGAATGTTATGTGTGGAATATGTTGACTGATTATAGGTATTGAAAAATTATATTCTGAGGTATTTGATAAATCGGTGACGGTTTTATTTTTTTAGCGTTTGTGCAAAGTCATTTTTGTATAGAGAATTTTCTTAATTATTTAATTCCTTAATAACTCACCAAATCTTGAATGGCTGAAATGGTCGCATATTGTTGAACGCCTTTGCATCCTTTTTGGATGTTGAGAAATACCAAGCTGTTTCTATATGTTCTGAGCGGTGAGTGAATAAAAGTCTTCGATGTATTTTCCCAAGAATTTCCTAGGGCTGAAAACCTCTCAAATAAAGACAAAAAAGACAGTCCTTGGTGATCCTCAGTGAGGCTCAGCTACTATTAAAACTTCACAGGAGTTGGAACGTATGGTGCATACTTATTTAGATGTTAAATTTGATTTTTTTTGCTGAAACTCTTATCCGAACAATTGGCACTCTACGACGAAATTTTGAAAGCTTTGGCACCAAAAGAAGGGTTAGGAGCTTGGAACATATAATTGTAATCCAGTATCATCAATCAAAATCAATCATCAAAAGCTATTTTAATTTCAACTGTGCTTCTCAGCGCTCAGGTGATTCGATTTATGCGAACAAGCGAAGGATTCCGCCAAGTTTTCTGGATTTTGGAATGAAATTTTGATTGACCTTCGGGGGATCAAGGTTCCAGTTCAGATTGCCAGGAAGGGCGACTGCCGCGTTTTGCCAGGATCCTTTGACGATCGCAAACGTCTTCTTCAATATTTAACTGAAAAGCGTCATAGATTTTTCACTTTACGGCGACAAAACTGAACGTCTGTTCAAAGTCATCTTTTGAAAATTCTCTCCAGTGATCATTGGATGAGATCAATATTGAGATCGAACAATTACTTGGATTTACACCAAGTAATTAAGATGAAAAAGCGAAATTTCTGTTATTCTGTTATTATCAACACGTCTACCTTTGGAGTTCAGTGTAGGATTTGTGCTGAAACCTATCAGCACAGCCTGAACCACCTTGGACAGGACTGGTAGGTCGCAATGCCTCGCACAGCCTTCGGTGACATAGTGCAATCTGCCAAAAATTATACAGATAAGATAAAATATTGTGTAAATGTAAAATGTAATAATCTACACCCAATATTTTTTTTACACGGTTGGTATTCTTTAATTTACCGGTAAACCTGATTTTTCACAGCTTTTTAAATACCACCTGAATTTTCTTTTATTTTTTGTGAATTTTTTCATGGGGTTAACTCATAGTTTCTTCAACGCTGAAGGTCGTAATCAACTAAAACCCACCCGTGTAAAAAAAGAACCGGGTGTACTACATGTAGCTTTTGGCAAATCACACCAGTGATTATTGATTGTTGCACTAATTCTTTCTAATTCATTAATAGGTATCAAATGGAATTATATTTCATAAGAAATAAATGTGTCGTTGGTTGATGATAGGCTGCTGAACCGGCTGAACCTATATTTGGCGCTGTAGGCATAAAACACGCTGATCAATTTTCACTCAATATGGACATGAAAAAGGCATGGCAAATGCTGGGTAAAACGTACCATTGGTACTTCGCGTACCTGAAGGAATAAAATAGAATATGGTCGTATTTTTTATCTTCTTCCTAAGCAATGGAGGGGGAATCTGCTCAACAGACATCCTTGGTTGGACGTCCAGGAAGTGCGGGATTAGGGACCACCTCCATCAGCAAACGAGGGAGGCAGGACTACATACCCGACCCGCTAAACAGGCCCGCCCAACCTTTTCAAGTCATGGGTCAATTTTTAGAATTTACACTTGCTGGCGGACCATAAAATATTCGGTACATAACTTTTTGAATATTTTCAAAATTATCAGTGTTTTTTTTTTTATTTTCTAAAAAACTAAACACGATTTTATTGCTTTCAAACAACCATTTTTGTTTATATGACCCTTGATCCCGGATCGATCCATTTGAAACATTTCAGGTAAATTATTCACATCGGTGAACGGTGTTGAAAAATGGGAATTTCGTTACTTTATCAGCATATTGAACAGATTTGCATGAACTGTTTTCAACATGATGAGAGAAATGTACCAGATTTCAGCAACCCACTGTGCCATAGTGCTTTATGTTCAAGTCATTGAGATGTTTGGCGATATCTGCTAAAAAGGCCAAGCCTCTTGTACTGGCCAAAAATAATTTCTTTTTGAAAAAAATATCTCTCAAGCATGGTACCAAGGCTTAGTCAATGAACTTCGCAATAATACAGCAAGTCTCCGTATTCGCCATTTCCATCAAAATCATTTATAACTGGTGGTGGTTGAGTTCCCTAACGTTGATAAAGTTGATTGTCTTAATAACAAGCGCCAATACTTCAGGAATATTGATCGTTTTCGCATATCGATTGTTTTGGTAAATATGCAATATGGAAGGGAAATATGGCCATATCTTTGTGATTGCTTCCCCATTCTTAGAATTGTCACAACGCCATTGTTATTTCCAATCATTGATTGCAAGCGCTCCATCAATCGTAAGGTCATTTAAGTTTTCGAAGGAGAAAAAAAGTTCCTTCAGCTGTCAAAGCTGCCAATTTCTCTCTCATTCGAAGATGACAGAGGAACTGATGGTGTTCCTCTTATGAAGATAGCCACCTTTGCCACGTTTTTCACGTCAGTATTTTCATCGTTTGCGAGAGAGTAGAATATGAAGCAGGCGGCTTTTTCACGTAACGTAGCTTATCAAATCTTCTGCAAGAACTTGTACACTTCACCGTGTACCGTGCGAACTAGTGCTACTGAAAAGGCTATTTCCTTAGGACACACGATGTAAACAAAAATCGAAATGCTTTAGTTAACAAGCTCTCCGTACCTGAGCCTTTTCAAATATCATATTTCATAGAATGCTTGGATTCTGATTTTATTCCTTCAATATGACAAAACTTTCAGAACAAATTAAGCAAACCGGCCTTCCTTTTTTGAACGTGAACATAAACTGCTCGTGCAAATCTTTATTGAAAACGCGATGTTCCACATCAACTTGGGATCGCTCAACGCAATCATTTTAAATTATGTAAAATATTATTTTTCGTTTCGAGCTTTGATTTGAAACTTACGTATTTAATTATGAACAAAATAAAAAAGAGTATCTCGAGCCAAATAGAAAAGCTGGTGGGCCGAATCTGAGTTTATTTTTCTTACACGTCGCGGGCCACAAAAAATGGAGCCGAGGGCCGCATCCGGCCCGCGGGCCTTACGTTGGGCAGCCCTGCGCTAAACCGTTTCCATTGCCGCCAGCCCATCGTCCCTTCGGTACAACCAGAAAGTAATGCTTCAAAGGTGGGCCAGTGCACAACGCACCCTCGAGGTTAGCTGCGTGTCCTTGCAGTACCGAACATCGTGACTCGCTTTTTCAGAAGAACACCATGGTATCGTGCCAGCGCATTGCCGGCTTTCCAGGTGGCCTTACCACGCCCTATGTCCTCGGAAGGTGGGGAGGGCGGACTTCGCGCCTGCTTCCCTCTGCACGGCTGGTATCAAGAATGATGATGCCTCGTGCACCCCAAATTGACCTCTCTGCGATAGGGCCAATGGATCAATCAAGGTAACTTATTTTACACTCACCGCATCAAAACAACGGCGGCACTGTATAGGGGTGATCGGGGCAATATGGGCCACCTAAGGTAAGGATATCGTCCCGAAAAGGGCTGAAAAGCTCTAAAAAACATCGTTCAAATGTAGTTGACTTATACTAGAGAATGTTACCTTTCATATTATGTCGATGAATGACGAAAAATGCGTTTGGAAATTGTTGGAATGCACTTTTGAAAATTTATTGATTTCAATGTGTGTTCCCGACTATACGGGGCAATATGAGCCACCATTTGGGGCAGTATGAGCCACCCTTCCAAAACCTTTATTTAGGCGAAAAAAGTATCGTAATATGGAAGATATTCCTACAACAGTTGTGAGTATTCCATACCAAATAAAATGAAAAAACTGCACAACAGCGGGCTGAACTGATTTGCCACTCTTCACCGTTTGAACAGCCACATTTCAATTGGTCAATGGTCATTTTTTCTGTTTCTATCGCAGTAATGCGCTGTTGTAATTTTTCCGTAATGAATCTTACATATATGATAATATTCTTGTATTTGACTACTGAAATTTGAACTTGTTCGCATTTTGAGGCCAGATATCTTGTTCTATGCAGGTATGCCCATATTGCCCCATAGAGACTGGTTTTGGGAAAAAAAAGTTTTATGATAAATTCTGATTTGTATCAATATAAACATGTGTGCACAATATTCAATTTTAATATATCTTTTGATTGTGGTGTATTTTTGACCTGTATTTTTATCAGTTTTGTGTCAAAACCTTATTTATAAAATTGAAATCTTATAATAATTTTGCCTATGCATCGAAAATTTGCATTTTCAAGTGTATTTTTATGTTTGAATTGAATTTTAATGCGGTTTTCACGTTGATGCATACGTGGAGCATCCTCTTAAAGATCATATAACTTTTACATGATAAAACTTGTCAATAAGCTCAAAATGAGGGTGGCTCATATTGCCCCGTATGTTCATATTGCCCCTACTGCCCCTACGCATATTTCTATACATGTGTGTTTGACAGAACATGTCTATGGTGGCGCGATCTGCTCATTTCATAGCGGCAGTTTTTGCTTATTGATTGGTCCTTTCGCCAGCACACAGAGGGACTTGCCGACGCGATGCCTACGCCTGCTCTAGCATTGACGGGGACCACTTTCCGTCCCCGGGCTCGGAACCCACCCGGTTGACCGACGCCGCGAAAGCGACGATACCATGTTGTTCTTCGCGCAGCCACTTGTTCGATAAAAGGATCGAGTTCGACCACAGGGCACCAGTATGACCCATGAAGCCGACTCCGAACCCTTGGACCACCTCTTATTTGCGCCTGAACTAGCCATTCCTCGAGTCCACGCGCTGCCTTGTCCGGGGTACTGTCCAGATCACATGTGGCAAGCATGTGGTCACGCATTGCGCGAAAACGTGGACACACGAACAATACGTGTTCCGCCGTTTCCTCTAAACCTATCTCCGGTATTAATCTATTTGTCCATCTACCCTTAGTGGAGCTGTCCCACGCATGGTGCCATTTGACCGTTGAGGCCAATCTGACAGTCCTACGGATGCCTCTCGTGCCGCGCATTTCGAAGCACTCTATGTCTTCACCGATAACGATGTCAATAGGCATCATACCGGTGATGACGCAAAGTGCATCGTGCGACACGGTACGGTACGCGCTCCCAACTCTTAGGCACATGAGCCTATACGTACTTTCTAACTTCGTTCTGTAGCAGTTAATACGCAGAGCCGTGCCCCAAGCTGGCCCCCCATACCTCAGTATGGACAGAGGGACACTAGCCAGAAGCTTTCGCTTGCTGGCATAAACAGCAGAGCTATTGGACATCATCCGGGACAATGCCATTATAGCTGTGGAGGCACCCTTGCAGGCGTAATTGACGTGGCTATCAGAGGTGAGCTTATCGTCGATCATTTCCCCCAAGAGCTTGATGGAGCGTTCAGTGGTGACCACGCAGTGGCCTGCCCTTATCACCGCTTGTTGCTCCGACTTTCGGTTGTTAACAACAACCACCTCAGTCTTGTGATGAGCCAGTTCTAACTTCCTGGAACTTATCCACTCCTCCACAATTGCGATCGAGTGGGCTGCAGTCAACTCCACATCTTCGATCGATTCGCCGTAGACCTCCAGCGTAATATCACAGATAACAGATGTTGAGGCTAGCATCCCATACGTGTGTAAACATCCGCAACCGTTAATTCAAATGTATTTTAAATTGGGACCGCGTTTGGCAATCGATTGGAGATGGCGCAAGAATCATTGTTATTGAAAACGCAGCCCGATTGCGGCTGTCAAATGCATTGGCTGCGTTCGACGGTTGTAATTCAGCTGCATCCTTATGTACTGCCGCAATCAGTTGAGTAGATGGCAATAGTGGGCCAACGTATATCAATTCAAAAGTTTACACAGGATTTTCAATAAAATTTGTTCTAGCTTCAATGTCTGTTATCTGTGGTAATATCGTCAGCGAAGCCAACGATTACCACACCCACCGGGAACTTCAACCTCAAGACACAGTCGTACATGACGTTCCATAACACCGGACCCAGTATGGAACCTTGCGGAACCCCTGAGGTTATGTCAACGCACTTCCGCCCAGCCTCCGTGTCGTATACCAGTACTCGATTCTGGAAGTAGCTTCCGAGAATCTTGTACAGGTACTCGCGAATTCCAAGACGCAGGAGCGCATCTGAAATAGCTGCCCAACTGGCACTATTGAATGCATTTCTCACGTCGAGAGTCAGTACTGGACGATAGCGAACTCCCCTCCTCTTACGCTGGATAGCTATCTCCGCGGATTTGGTAACCGACAAGATAGCGTTTATGGTCGACTTATCCTTTTGGAAGCCAAACTGGTTACTCGATAGACCATTCGCAGCCTCCGTGCGTATCAACAATCTGTTGAGAATGATCTCCTAGAGCACCTTCCCCGCCGTATCAAGCAGGCATATTGCTCTATATGCCGACGGTTCCCCTGGTGGTTTACCCGCCTTTGGTAATAGGACCAAGCTCTGCCTTTTCCATGCTTCAGGGAAGACTTCCTCGTCCAGGCATCTCTGCATGACAGATCTGAACATCTCGGGAGCCTCAGCAATGGCCGTTTTGATGGCCAGGTTCGGAATACCATCCGGTCCTGGCGCCTTATCTACACTAAGGGACTGTGCAATCCCCGCAAGTTCCGCCACAGTTACTCTTCCCTCGTCGGCCACACTAGCCCCTGGCAGCTCCACAAAGGGAGGCCAGGGACTTGGGTCATAACGTGGGAAGAGCCCCGCGATGATCCTCTCCAGCATATCTGGAGACCGCTCTGTAGAGGCTATCGCCCCACCTGTCTTGGCGATTACGACCGAGAGTATTGTGCTCGCGGCGGAGCACTTTCTTAAACATCTCGTCGTCGAAGTACGATCTCTTCCACATACGAGGGCTAGGCCTCGCCCCTTCTTCCGTCCGCTGAATGCTGGTCGTATAGTCGATACTGTAGCGAACCGCCAGGTGGTCGCTGTGAGTGTAGCCATCATCGACCCTCCAGTTCGAACTACTCGTTTGGCCAGGGCTCCAGAACGTACCTTCGATAATCGACTCGGCCCCGTTCCAGCTGTAGGTACTTTTGGTACCGACATTGGCCAAATCCACATCCAACATGGCCAGTGGTTCCAGTAGGATCTGCCCCCGTTGATTCTTGGAACGGCTTCCCATTCCAAGGCCCAAGCGTTGAAGTCCCCCACTACCACCACCGGCCTACGCCCCATCAAGTTATCCGTTAAACAATTCAGCATACGACAAAACTGCTCGATCGATCATCGAGGAGGCGCATAGCAGCTGCAGAAGAAGACCCCGTTGATTTTGGCAATGACGAAGCCCTCGTGTGTCGAAGACACCAACTCTTGGACTGGGTATTTCCCCGTTGTCCATATCGCCGCCATTTTAGACCCATCATCGGTGGCCCAATTACCGTTCCTGGCGGGTACCCGGTAAGAATCCGCTATGATGGCGATATCCGTCCCCCATTCAGCAACTGTCTGACACAGCAGTTGCTGGGCTGCATCACAGTGGTTCAGGTTTAGCTGCGTTACCTGCACTGTGATTTTGCAGCACGCTTAAACGCCGGGCACTTCGAACCCTCCCATGGGGTGCTTGCTGTTCACAGCTTTGCAGGAATAAATCAAACAACTGGGAGGGTTCGTGCAGCATTGTGCCTTATGTCCCTCCTATCCGCAGCGTCGGCAGAGCTTGCTTCTGTCAGGGCCTTCGCAGTCCCATTACTTGTGCCCCGGTTCTAGGCACTTGAAGCAAACTTCAAGTTGCTCGTATATGCCCACAGGGCACACTGACCATCCCACCTTGACGCTCCCTAACTTGACTATGTTGGCCGACAATACTAGCACGAAATTAGCATAATGTAAACGCTTATTAGCGAGGACGATTCCTGTTTACATGATGCTAATATCGTGCTAGTATTGTCGGACAGTGCATTGTCCGCTAGAACTAGCTCATATGTAAACGGGCCATGTACCTGGGAGGGGTCCGCTACAGAGAGCTGAACCAATGCTATTTGCGTCCCTACCAGATCTTTCCGTAGCCGAACGGAGCCGTGACGAGCTCTTCGACTTCGGTGATCTCGTCCAGGTCTTCAACCCTTAGATTCACCTTCGTCGTGAGTGCCCTCACTTTGACCGTCTCGCCTAGAAATTGCTCGGCCAACTTCTTGTAGGCGGCACCTTTTTGCGAGACGCTCCGTTTCAGCTCGAAGATCATCTCGCCCATCCGGGTACGTCTTATTCGACGTACGTCGGCGCCGAGTTTACCGAGCTTGACGTCACTCCTCATCGCCTTCAAGACGTCTGAGTACTTAGCCTCGTCCGTCTTGATGACTAGGGCATCGCCCCTGGAGCGATTGGCGCCTACCCTAGACTTCTTGCTACCCTCATTCGCCTGGGCCTTCTTTTCGGCCCTTGACGTCTTCGTCTTCGGTTTCCTCTTGTTCTTGACCAGGGTCCAGGAGGCGTCATCCCCCTCTATTTCCCTGGTTTGGGAGGCTGAGAGCTCTCAGCCTGCCGTAACCCCTTACCACCGTCTTTCCTGGGTGGACTGCACAGCGACGCCAACGAAATGGTTGGTTTGATGAAGAGTGCCAGCGAGTGATGGACGAGAAAAATGTTGTTAGGATTCGAATGCTAGTGGCTCGTACCCGTTCCAACAGAGAATCCAAAGCAGAAAAAAAAAGCTGAAGCGCAGGAGAACATGGATAGAAACGATATGCGGAGGTTTTACGCAACTGTCAAGCGCGCGGCATAAGACTGCGCCAGTGCCCGCCATGTGCAATGACCGAGAAGGGAATTTGCTGACAGACAAGACTATGGTAGCAGCAAGGTGGAAGGAGCACTTCGAAGATTTGTTGAACGGAGAAAATGAAGGTGTATCAAGGAGCAGGATTGACATTGTCGGCGACGGTCAAGCTGTGGAACCACCAACGTTGGACGAGGGGAAGAAGGCTCTAAGCGAGCTGAAAAACAGTAATGCTGCTGGGAAGGACGAGATCCCGGTCGAGCTTCTCAAACACGGAAGTGAGCAGCTGCATCAATCAATCCACCACATTATCCAGAAAATATGGGAGGATGAAGAACTGCCTGCCGGCTGGTTGAATGGCCTCATATGCCCAATCTATAAGAAAGGTCACAGACTAGAGTGTGCCAATTACAGAGGGATCACCCTTCTGAACTCGGCGTACAAAATCCTGTCGCGTATCCTGTTTAACAGACTGAGACCGCATGAGGAGTCCTTCGTCGGCGAATACTGTGCAATTCAACATCGCACATATGAATCACCCATCATGTTTACATTGCTTGCACTCGCGACTCACCTCGTGATGAAGGAGGAATTGACTGACTGCGAATGTGTCTCTTGCATGTGACGGCTGCTGCGATCTGTCATGTGACTAAAGAACAGTATATTAGACTTGTTCATGTTTATAGGCCTGTCCAATGCCACACATCTCCCCTCTCCTCTAAAAAAAAAACGGCTGGCATCTATGTTTAAAGAAAAAAAAAATATCTTTACCGATATATTATTAATGATGGGGTTACTCTCACAATGATAAAAGGCATCTTGAACCAACAATCACTTCAGGCGCATTATTGTACATCGAGCATCTAATTTCGTAATCGAAAAACACTATGGATAAACCATCATTATGGTTGCCCTATATGGAAAATCATTCTCAAGACATTCCCGTGAAGTGGTAACTCACAATGGAAACACTATTTTTAATAACACTCTTTTGATTCTAGTCAAAATCAATACTACCTTCACTTTCTTTGAGCATACGTCTATTTAAAAATGTGTAACTATAAATGTCAAACAACCAACAACAAAATCTAGAAACCGAAACGGAATAGTACGATAAACTGTTCTTATCTATAGGCAGATATCTTTTCTCAATGCAATCAATCTCCACGATCACCTTACAAATCCACGATGATATCTTAATTCTTGTGGGCGTTCTACCATTGTGGAGAAAAACAAATCTTGCCTGCGGACGTTCTACTACAGAGTTCTCCCCATTCCGGTCTGTAGTAATACTATTCTTCTTGCGGGCGTCCCACCAACGCAGAGGAAGAATCTACTGAATGCGGGCGTCCCACCACGCTGAATTGTGATCATTTCGATCCACAATAACACCATTCTTCTTGCGGGCGTCCCACCAACGCAGAGGAAGAATCTACTGAATTCGGGCATCCCACCACGCTGAATTGTGATCATTTCGATCCACAATAACACCATTCTTCTTGCGGGCGTCCCACCAACGCAGAGGAAGAATCTACTGAATGCGGGCGTCCCACCACGCTGAATTGTGATCATTTCGATCCACAATAACACCATTCTTCTTGCGGGCGTCCCACCAACGCAGAGGAAGAATCTACTGAATTCGGGCATCCCACCACGCTGAATTGTGATCATTTCGATCCACAATAACACCATTCTTCTTGCGGGCGTCCCACCAACGCAGAGGAAGAATCTACTGAATGCGGGCGTCCCACCACGCTGAATTGTGATCATTTCGATCCACAATAACACCATTCTTCTTGCGGGCGTCCCACCAACGCAGAGGAAGAATCTACTGAATTCGGGCATCCCACCACGCTGAATTGTGATCATTTCGATCCACAATAACACCATTCTTCTTGCGGGCGTCCCACCAACGCAGAGGAAGAATCTACTGAATGCGGGCGTCCCACCACGCTGAATTGTGATCATTTCGATCCACAATAACACCATTCTTCTTGCGGGCGTCCCACCAACGCAGAGGAAGAATCTACTGAATGCGGGCGTCCCACCACGCAGAATTGTGATCATTCCGATCCACAATAACACCATTCTTCTTGCGGGCCCACCAACGCAGAGGAAAAAACACTTGAACAAGGGTGTATTTTCACGCTTAATTAAAACAATAAAACTCTCTTTATTGAACTCCTCGCTGAGCTAGCATCCTTAATTTTTTTCAACAGAAAGATCAACAACATTCACTATGTCCAAGGGCTTGACGATCCCTCCCCAGGCCATCTGCGAGTTGTGGGGCTTGCCTAGGATGTGGTGGGGTTTGACAGTGGGCCCTGTTAAACCTCTATAAAAAGCTGCATGTATCCGCAAGTAGGCCCCACCAAAGCGACCGTGTGCCGCTCAAAGCGCACAAGCCCAAGTCCTGGTGTTAGGTGGGACGCTAAACAGCCCTGACACGACGGCCCTCCGACGAGACAGGAGGTTTGCGCTGGCCCAATAAGCCGCCTAGAAAACCAATCATTACGAACAATATAAGAGATAATGCGACTCGATATAATCGGCAAAGACCCAGGCGACGAATACAGGATCACGATTGGAAGCTTGGAACATGGAATTGCAAGTCGCTAGGTTTCGCAGGTTGCGACAGGATGATCTACGATGAATTACATCCCCGCAACTTCGACGTCGTGGCGCTGCAGGAGATTTGCTGGACAGGACAGAAAGTGTGGAAAAGCGGGCATCGAGCGGCTACCTTCTACCAAAGCTGTGGCACCACCAACGAGCTGGGAACCGGCTTCATAGTGCTGGGTAAGATGCGCCAACGCGTGATTGGGTGGCAGCCAATCAACGCAAGGATGTGCAAGCTGAGAATTAAAGGCCGTTTCTTCAACTATAGCATCATCAACGTGCACTGCCCACACGAAGGGAGACCCGACGACGAGAAAGAAGCGTTCTACGCACAGCTGGAGCAGACATACGATGGATGCCCACTGCGCGACGTCAAAATCGTCATCGGTGATATGAACGCACAGGTAGGAAGGGAGGAAATGTATAGACCGGTCATCGAACCGGATAGTCTGCACACCGTATCGAATGACAACGGCCAACGATGCATAAACTTCGCAGCCTCCCGCGGAATGGTAGTCCGAAGCACCTTCTTTCCCCGCAAAATATCCACAAGGCCACATGGAGATCACCTAACCAAGAAAAGGAACACCAAATCGACCACGTTCTAATCGACGGTAAATGCTTCTCCGACATCACGAACTTCCGCACTTACTGCAGTGCGAATATTGAATCCGACCACTACCTCGTTGCAGTATGCCTGCGCTCAAAACTCTCGACGGTGTACAACACGCGTCGAAGTCGGACGCCGCGGCTTAACATTGGGCGGCTACAAGATGGTAGACTAGCCCAAGAATACGCGCAGCAGCTGGAAGTGGCACTTCCAACGGAAGAGCAGCTAGGCGCAGCGTCTCTTGAAGATGGCTGGAGAGATATTCGATCCGCCATTGGTAGCACCGCAACCGCTGCACTTGGCACGGTGCCCCCGGATCAGAGAAACGACTGGTATGACGGCGAATGTGAGCAGTTAGTGGAAGAGAAGAATGCAGCATGGGCGAGATTGCTGCAACACCGCACGAGGGCGAACGAGGCACGATACAAACGGGCGAGGAACAGACAAAACTCGATTTTCCGGAGGAAAAAGCGCCAGCAGGAAGATCGAGACCGTGAAGAAACGGAGCAACTGTACCGCGCTAATAACACACGAAAGTTCTATGAGAAGTTAAACCGTTCACGTAAGGGCCACGTGCCACAGCCTGATATGTGTAAGGACATAAACGGGAACCTTCTTACGAACGAGCGTGAGGTGATCCAAAGGTGGCGGCAGCACTACGAAGAACACCTGAATGGCGATGTGGCAGACGAAGATGGCGGTATGGTGATGGACCTGGGAGAACGCGCGCAGGACATAATTCTACCGGCTCCGGATCTCCAGGAAATCCAGGAGGAGATTGGCCGGCTGAAGAACAACAAAGCCCCTGGGGTTGACCAACTACCAGGAGAGCTATTTAAACACGGTGGTGAGGCACTGGCTAGAGCGCTGCACTGGGTCATTACCAAGATTTGGGAGGAGGAAGTTTTGCCGCAGGAGTGGATGGAAGGTGTCGTGTCCCATCTACAAAAAGGGCGATAAGCTGGATTGTAGCAACTACCGCGCAATCACATTGCTGAACGCCGCCTACAAGGTACTCTCCCAAATTTTATGCCGTCGACTAGCACCAACTGCAAGGGAGTTCGTGGGCAGTACCAGGCGGGTTTATGGGCGAACGCTCCACCACGGACCAGGTGTTCGCCATTCGCCAAGCACTGCAGAAATGCCGCAAATACAACGTGCCCACATCATCTATTCATCGACTTCAAAGCCGCATATGATACAATCGATCGGGACCAGCTATGGCAGCTAATGCACGAACACGGTTTTCCGGATAAACTGACACGGTTGATCAAAGCGACGATGGATCGGGTGATGTGCGTAGTTCGAGTTTCAGAGGCATTCTCGAGTCCCTTCGAAGCCCGCAGAGGATTACGGCAAGGCAAGGTGATGGTCTTTCGTGTTTGCTATTCAACATCGCTTTGGAAGGGGTAATACGAAGAGCAGGGATTAACACGAGTGGTACAATTTTCAATAAGTCCGTCCAGCTATTTGGTTTCGCTGACGACATAGATATTATGGCACGTAACTTTGAGAAGATGGAGGAAGCCTACATCAGACTGAAGAGGGAAGCTAAGCGGATCGGACTAGTCATCAACACGTCGAAGACGAAGTACATGATAGGAAGAGGTTCAAGAGAAGACAATGTGAGCCACCCACCGCGAGTTTGCATCGGTGGTGACGAAATCGAGGTGGTAGAAGAATTTGTGTACTTGGGCTCACTGGTGACTGCCGAAAATGACACCAGCAGAGAAATTCGGAGACGCATAGTGGCTGGAAATCGTACGTACTTTGACTCCGCAAGACGCTCCGATCGAATAGAGTTCGCCGCCGTACCAAACTGACAATCTACAAAACGCTAATTAGACCGGTAGTCCTCTACGGACACGAGACCTGGACGATGCTCGTGGAGGACCAACGCGCACTTGGAGTTTTCGAAAGGAAAGTGCTGCGTACCATCTATGGTGGGGTGCAGATGGCGGACGGTACGTGGAGGAGGCGAATGAACCACGAATTGCATCAGCTGTTGGGAGAACCATCCATCGTTCACACCGCGAAAATCGGACGACTGCGATGGGCCGGGCACGTAGCCAGAATGTCGGACAGTAACCCGGTGAAATGGTTCTCGACAACGATCCGACGGGCACAAGAAGGCGAGGTGCGCAGCGGGCAAGGTGGATCGATCAGGTGGAAGATGACTTGCGGACCCTCCGTAGACTGCGTGGTTGGCGACGTGTAGCCATGGACCGAGCCGAATGGAGAAGACTCTTATATACCGCACAGGCCACTTCGGCCTTAGTCTGATTAAATAAATAAATCAACAACATTCAAAAAGTACTTTTTCTAAATTTTAGCAACACAGGCCACCAACAAAATTCACCTAATCGAAATATTGCTTTCTAAGTACGATACATCTAATCCACGTGGTATTGCAGATATTTTATGTTACAGTATCATCCGATTTCACAACACTCAGATACAAGGAGCATTGCGATTGCATGTTTTCGATAAATTCAACTATTGCAATCAAGAAGAAAATGTCTGAAAACAAAAACTTCAAACATAACACATAGTTTTGAAAATGGAACTTTTAAATAGTTATTTATGGAACAACTCGTTCTCATAAGTAAATTTCAAATTTGCATACGTCTTACTGAAAATCACTCCTATACATTTTCAATGTTACTTTCAATTTTATCAATAATTTTATTGTGTGTATTGATAATCATACTTTAATTTAAACTTTCTTACTGAAACCGGTGCATATCGCCTTGCTCCGAAGTTAATCATCTTTCACTCATCGCACACTTGGAATAATCCATCAACAAACAAATCCTACCGGCGGGATCAGATTCAATAAACTACTCTATTTAACTAATCTAAAGAAAGCCTTACGAAAGTTACTCTGTTTTACATACCAATCAAAGAGTATGAACCATAAAATTCCAGCACATAAATGTCCCAAACATCCGATGTTTTTCAAATTTCCAAGAACTGCACCCAAAAGCTGGGTCGATTGATAAAATCAAAAAGATTGTTAGAAAATCTCCATAGTAAGCTGTAAAAAAGTATTAGTATTCTTCACCAAGATGTGAGCATTCTGAGCGCAGTTGAGAGAGTACACGTGAAAATAAACTCATACTATTGAGGTTTTTATCATTATCATTGCTAACAAAGCATTTCTTTGTTTTCTGTTAGAAATGTCAGTCTTGCCTGTTTGCTGCTAGATTATTCATGTCATTACATTCTAGGCATAAAATGCTGAAGAAAACATTTATAAAAAGTAAAACGTTACAAACATCATTTTGTGTTCGGATCTACCGGAATGTTCAAGCAGAATCTTATCAAAACAAAACCTTAAATGTAAATAATCGGGCTGCCGCTATACGTCTCATAAAACATCTTATAGCTAACTACCAACAAAACTCAATAAGTGAACGGTATGAATTAATTTTACATTCTGCACAATCACTTATGCAATGCAGCAAATCGAATAAATAGTTGTAAGTAATTTAAAACCCGACTTAATCCACCTACAGTGAACGCAACCCTTCTTACACTTTTGAATGGTTGTGTGTGCCCAGTGCATATTACAATTTCTATGCATATGACCTTCAATTTAATGTAAAATAACTGATATTATCATGCTTTTAATGATTTCAAAATAAAAAAAGGGATATTTCTGGAAATTTAACAATTTTTAAAAAATACAAAAAGACTGCAGATTTGATTTGCCGCCTTAAATGGCAATATTACAGCTTCTGTTTAAGCCCAAAAGAGTTCAAATCGGGTCATAGACGGCTGAGATATTGGTGTGACAATTCTTCATTAGTAGTCTGAAAATATGTCTCAATATATAACAAAATACAGTGGGTTCAATGGCAAAGTCATAGCTTTCGTTTAAAGATAAAATCATGCAAATTGGTTTACAGACGGCTGAGATATTCATGTGACATTATTTTGTTAGTTTTCTGAAAATGCACTTCATGTTCGTATTTCTCACATATCTCTGGAACCAAATGTCCGATTGCAAAAAAAATGAACTCGTACAATGACAAAGTCATAGCTTTCGTTTAGTGTTAAAATCGTGCAAATCGGTCCACGGACGGCTGAGATCTTGATGTGAGATTTTTGTAACGCACACACATACGCGGGACATCGCAGCAGAGGCAGACCCAGAGGCTCATGGCGGAGAAGCCTCAATAAAGAATTAAAAGAAGTCGACCGAAATCTAACCTGGCAACAGGTTAAAGCGATAGCCGGGCATCGCTCAGGATGGAGATCTTTCAAGTCGGCCCTTTGCACCACCGGAGGTGTACAGGATCCATAAGGTAAGGACACACATACGCACACACGCACACACGCACACACACACACACACGCACACACGCACACACACACACACACATACATACATGTGCTCAGTTCGTCGAGCTGAGTTGATTGGTATATACGACTTGGGTCTCCGAGCCTCGGATAAAAAGTCGGTTTTTCAAGCGATCTTTATACCCTTCTTAGGGTGTAAGAAGGGTAAAAAGGGATATTTCTGGAAATTTAACAATTTTTAAAAAATACAAAAAGACTGCAGATTTGATTTTCCGCCTTAAATGGCAATATTACAGCTTCTGTTTAAGCCCAAAAGAGTTCAAATCGGGTCATAGACGGCTGAGATATTGGTGTGACAATTCTTCATTAGTAGTCTGAAAATATGTCTCATATTCGTATTTCACAGATATCTCTGAAACCGAATTTCCAATTGCAGAAAAAAATGAATGGGTCTAATGACAAAGACATAGCTTTCGTTTAAAGATAAAATCGCACAAATCGGTCCAAGGACGACTGAGATCTTGATGGGACATATTTTACCAATGTGTGAAGTTGATACGTCTAATGCTTTATGTTCGTATTTCAGAGATATCTCCGGAACCCAATGTCTAATTGCAAAAACAAAATACAATGGGTTCAATGGCAAAGTCATAGCTTTCGTTTAAAGATAAAATCATGCAAATTGGTTTACAGACGGCTGAGATATTCATGTGACATTATTTTGTTAGTTTTCTGAAAATGCACTTCATGTTCGTATTTCTCACATATCTCTGGAACCAAATGTCCGATTGCAAAAAAATGAACTCGTACAATGACAAAGTCATAGCTTTCGTTTAGTGTTAAAATCGTGCAAATCGGTCCACGGACGGCTGAGATCTTGATGTGAGATTTTGTAACGCACACACATACGCACACACGCACACACACACATACATACATGTGCTCAGTTCGTCGAGCTGAGTTGATTGGTATATACGACTTGGGTCTCGAGCCTCGGATAAAAAGTCGGTTTTCAAGCGATCTTTATACCCTTCTTAGGGTGTAAGAAGGGTAAAAGGGATATTTCTGAAAATTTAACAATTTTAAAAAATACAAAAGGCTGCAGATTTGATTTGCCGCCTTAAATGGCAATATTACAGCTTCTGTTTAAGCTCGAAAGAGTTCAAATCGGGTCATAGACGGCTGAGATATTGGTGTGACAATTTTTCATTAGTAGTCTGAAAATATGTCTCATATTCGTATTTCACAGATATCTCTGAAACCGAATTTCCGATTGCAGAAAAAAATTAATGAGTCCAATGACAAAAACATAGCTTTCGTTTAAAGATAAAATCGCACAAATCGGTCCAAGGACGACTGAGATCTTGATGGGACATATTTTACCAATGTGTGAAGTTGATACGTCTAATGCTTTATGTTCGTATTTCAGAGATATCTCCGGAACCCAATGTCTAATTGCAAAAACAAAATACAATGGGTTCAATGACAAAGTCATAGCTTTCGTTTAAAGATAAAATCATGCAAATTGGTTTACAGACGGCTGAGATATTCATGTGACATTATTTTGTTAGTTTTCTGAAAATGCACTTCATGTTCGTATTTCTCACATATCTCTGGAACCAAATGTCCGATTGCAAAAAAAATGAACTCGTACAATGACAAAGTCATAGCTTTCGTTTAGTGTTAAAGTCGTGCAAATCGGTCCATGGACGGCTGAGATCTTGATGTGAGATTTTTGTAACGCACACACATACGCACACACACACACACATACATACATGTGCTCAGTTCGTCGAGCTTAGTTGATTAGTATATACGACTTGGGTCTCCGAGCCTCGGATGAAAAGTCGGTTTTTCAAGCGATCTTTATACCCTTCTTAGGGTGTAAGAAGGGTAAAAAGGGATATTTCTGGAAATTTACAAATTAAAAAAAAAACAAAAAGACTGCAGATTTGATTTGCCGCCTTAAATGGCAATATTACAGCTTCTGTTTAAGCCCAAAAGAGTTCAAATCGGGTCATAGACGGCTGAGATATTGGTGTGACAATTCTTCATTAGTAGTCTGAAAATATGTCTCATATTCGTATTTCACAGATATCTCTGAAACCGAATTTCCAATTGCAGAAAAAAAAGAATGGGTCCAATGACAAAAACATAGCTTTCGTTTAAAGATAAAATCGCACAAATCGGTCCAAGGACGACTGAGATCTTGATGGGACATATTTTACCAATGTGTGAAGTTGATACGTCTAATGCTTTATGTTCGTATTTCAGAGATATCTCCGGAACCCAATGTCTAATTGCAAAAACAAAATACAATGGGTTCAATGACAAAGTCATAGCTTTCGTTTAAAGATAAAATCATGCAAATTGGTTTACAGACGGCTGAGATATTCATGTGACATTATTTTGTTAGTTTTCTGAAAATGCACTTCATGTTCATATTTCTCACATATCTCTGGAACCAAATGTCCGATTGCAAAAAAAATGAACTCGTACAATGACAAAGTCATAGCTTTCGTTTAGTGTTAAAATCGTGCAAATCGGTCCACGGACGGCTGAGATCTTGATGTGAGATTTTTGTAACGCACACACATACGCACACACGCACACACACACACACATACATACATGTGCTCAGTTCGTCGAGCTGTGTTGATTGGTATATACGACTTGGGTCTCCGAGCCTCGGATAAAAAGTCGGTTTTTCAAGCGATCTTTATACCCTTCTTAGGGTGTAAGAAGGGTAAAAAGACAACACAATGACAATTCCACGTGAAAAAAAAAATAGCAATGTGTGCACTGAGAGGAGAGTTGCGTGTCTGAAGCAAAACATTTTGAAAATTAGAATCTCTCGAGTCCGCGGCTCCCAGCCCGAGAGCGGCATCCACACAAATATTATGAAACCATTACTCCTTACCTATGCAAAAGAAGCTTCGCCGCTCCAACCTCTTTTCGGCTTCCCGTGAAGTTCGTTCAAAGCACACATCTGTACATAACATGATGGGTGATTCCTCAAGCAACGCCAGCACACACTCCTGGCAGGATCGCCAAATGTGCAATTCAACATCGCACATATGAATCACCCATCATGTTTACATTGCTTGCACTCGCGACTCACCTCGTGATGAAGGAGGAATTGACTGACTGCGAATGTGTCTCTTGCATGTGACGGCTGCTGCGATCTGTCATGTGACTAAAGAACAGTATATTAGACTTGTTCATGTTTATAGGCCTGTCCAATGCCACACAAATACCAGGCAGGTTCTCGTGAGGGCCGATCAACGACGGATCAGATGTTTAGCCTGCGGATGATTTTTGATATATTCCGGGAATACAACTTGCAGAATCACCATCTGTTTATTGATTTCAAAGAAGCGTACGATTCAGTGAAAATAAATGAGCTGTGGCAGATAATGTCCGAACATGGTTTTCCGGCGAAACTGATTAGACTGATACGTGCAACGCTGGATGGCTCGAAATCAAGTATTCGGACTGCAGACGAAGTGTCAACCTTGTTTATGACCTTAGACGGATTGAAGCACTTTCGAATTTATTGTTCAACATTGCACTCGGAGGCGCTATTAGGAGATCTGGCGTGCAGAGGAACGGAACTATCATCACACGGTCGCATATGCTCCTGGGCTTTGCGGACGACATCAACCTCATTGGAATCGATCGCAGAGCAGTAGTGGAGGCTTTTGTTCCACTGAAGAGGCTGACGGCGAGGATAGGCTTAACCATTAACTTTACCAAGACAAAGTACATGGTGGCAGGTAGAGATAGAGGAAGATCTAGTGGTGTTGGTGCTGAGGTAGTACGTGATGGGGATGTGTTTGAAGCTGTTGAAGAATGTGTTTACCTTGGAACGCTTGTGACTTGTGACAATGACGTTTCCCGTGAAGTGAAAAGACGTATTGCTGTTGCGAATAGGGCCTTTTACGGATTACGTAACCAGCTTAGGTCCCGCAACATGCAGACGGAAACGAAATTTGCTCTATACAGTGGCCCTTTATGGACATGAAGCATGGACGTTAAAGGAGGCGGACCGGAGAGCTTTCGGGGTTTCCGAGCAAAAAGTGCTGCTTACAATACTCAGAATGAAACTAGAAAATGGTATGTGGCACAGACGCATGAATCGTGAGCTGTATCAAGTATACAAAGAACAAAATATTGTGAATTATATAAAATACGGCAGACTTCAGTGGGCTGGTCACTTAGTGCGAATGTCGGAAGAAAGAATAGCGAAAACAATAATCAACAGAGAACCAGATAGGGGCCGGCGACTTCGTGGAAGCCCACGAACACGCTGGTTGCACGCGGTGGAATCGGACCTAGGGACCCTCAACGTTCTGGGAAACTGGAGGAACATCGCCCAAGACCGACGATTATGGAGCTCTACAATACGCCAGGCATATGTGTATCGAAGCTGTGGGCAACCAGGTATCCTGGTAGGTAGGTTCTCCGGAAATTGTGGGAGTTTGGTGTCAGGCCCTGCAAGCCAGCTTTGAAAAAATAGCAACGAATAATCAGCGAGAGAATACGGACCGGAACAATCGGCAAAGACCACATCGACGAAAAGCAGGTAGCGATTGGAAACTCGGTTCGTGGAACTGCAAATCTCTCAACTTCATCGGGAGCACACGAATACTCGCCGATGTGCTCAGAAACCGTGGATTCGGCATCGTGGCGCTGCAGGTGGTTCGTTGGATAAGATCAATTGTGTGAACGATTAGAAGGAATCATACCATCTACCAGGGCAGCGGAAACACACGCGAGTTGGGAACAGCTTTCATAGTGATGGGCCATATGCAAAGGCGCGTGATCGGGTGGTGGCCGATCAATGAGAGAATGTGGCACGACGTCAAAATAATCATAGGAGATTTTAACGCTCAGGTTGACCAAGATGAGAAGTTTAGACTGACTATTGGAAAGTTCAGTGCCCACCGGCTGACGAACGAAAACTGCTTACGACTAATTGATTTCGCCGCCTCCAATAATATGGCCATTCGCAGCATCTACTTCCAACACAACCTTCCGTATCGGAACAACCTGGAGATCACCACTGCAGACAGAATCACAAATCGACCACGTTCTGATTGATGGACGGCACTTCTCCGACATTACCGACGCCAGGACAAATCGTGGCGCTAACATCGACTCTGACCACTATCTGACGATAATGAAACTAGGACTGTGCACCATGGAGGTTTATCGATACCGACGATATTCATTTGGTGATAGATCGGTATCGGCGATATATTGGGTTTGAGGACTTGAGGACTGCTGGAATACACTTAAATCAGCCATTACCAACGCAACGGAGAACAAAGTCAGGTATGTGGGAAGAAGTTGGCGGAACGATTTGTTAGACGAAGAGTGCATACAGATTCTGGAGGAGAAGGACGCAGCGCGGGTGGTCGCGCTGAAGCAAGGTATCCGGCAGAACGTGTAACGTGTAACGTTATAAATGGAAGCGGAAACAGCAGACCCGCCTTTTCCAGAAGAAGAAACGCCGGCTGGAATAAGCGGAGTACGAGGAGATGGAACAGCTGTGCCGTTCACAAAACATGCAAGTTCTATCAGAAGCTCAACGCATCCCGCAAAGGCTTTGTGCCGCGAGCCGAAATGTGCAGGGATAAAGATGGGAGCATTCTGACATTCTGATGGACGAACGTGTGGTGATCGAAAGGTGGAAGCAGCATTACGAGGAGTATTTAAATGGTTGTGTTGGTTGTTATGTGATGAGTGTTGCCGAGAAATTCGTGGAATTTTAGTGTTATGCGTGAATTGTTTGTGAATGGCAGGTAAAACTCGTCTTTATGGGTAGGTTATCCATGTACACTAGCGACTGCAGCAGAGCAGGGTGTGATTAGCCTCCACCACCCTAGAAGACCGCAGCCAACCACTCACATAGTCCTCCAACCCCACCCCAGAGGGCCAGAAGCACCATCGTCGAGCAGCCATGAAGGGGTGACGTAATTGGGTTGATGCAATGATGCGAGGTGACTGACCTGAAAAAGGAGGTCATGACCCTAGGATGCGGGAAACAAGCCCAAAACCGGTCACTTATTCAACGCATTTCGAAGTGAACGGATAAAAGATTGAAAGCTAGCGAAAGTTACCGAGTTTGAAAAAGTTGAAGTTAGAGAGTTTGTGGAAGAAGACCAGGCGTAGATGACGTCAGGTAACTTGAAGTGGCTGCTTCCGGAGACAGAAGCTGATCCCATCATTTTCTCCTTCTCAGAACCCCGCCGTTTTTCTGGTTAAAACCCCATCGAGAACCACCATCGTACCCAGGTTTCATTGTCGGCCTGATTCGGCGTTGTTCCGCCGATAGTCGTTCGGCCATCTTATTGGTCGTTTTGGACCGCAGCCAGTAGCAAGGAGCGAGGAAGAGCCCCAAGCCACTCCGACGTTACCACCGGTAAGCCGCAGCGAGCCGAGCCTTCGGCCACAGAGGGAAGAAAGTGTCAGTCACCGACGCTAAGTAGGCCGTTGAAGGGCGAAGGAAGTGAAGATTCCGTACCGAGGAGGAAGAAAGCCGCCGTCGTGAATGCCTTGCAATGAAGGTTAAAGACAAGGAAGGACGGAAGGAGAGCTAGTTAGAGGACGAGGAAGGACAGGAGTTGGAAAAGGAAAAAGAGAAGTGGTAGAGTGCTGCCAGGAAGAGGGGCCCCAAGGAAGACAGGTTAGATAGGGTTAAGAAAGTGAAAGAGTGGAGAGAATAAAGCGTCGCATTGTGAAGCTCTGTGGTTTTCCCTACATTTTGATTGCGAGAGTTTCCTGCCCGCGAGTAGCTTGAGGTGAGCGTGCCGACTCTGAGGCCATTGATTCAGGGAGTCTCAGCATAGCTCAGGCCATACTTACCCAATTATTACATGGTAATCAAGGCAGCGGAGAAGATGACTACGTTAGTTCAGCGGACGATGGATGCCAACCAGCCCGCAAATTGAAAGAAGTTAAGGATGCTATCCGATAGCTAAAGACCAATAATGTAGCTGGTAAGGATGGTATCGTCTCCATTTTAGGGGCGGCTGATCATCGTCCGAGTGCCAGCGAGGGAATCTAAGTGAAACTGTGCACCATGGTCCACCGGAAATAAGGAGGAATGGTCCAACGAACAATCAACAAGAGAGTACGGACCGGAACCATCGACGAAGACCACTGCGACGAAAAGGGACTAGCGATTGGAAACTCGGTTCGTGGAACTGCAAATCTCTCAACTTCATCGGGAGCACACGCATACTCGCCGATGTGCTCAAGGACCGTGGATTCGGCACTGTAGCGCTGCAGGAGGTTTGTTTGAAGGGATCAATGGTGCGAACGTTTTAGAAGTAATCATACCATCAGCTGCGGCAACACACACGAGCTGGGAACAGCTTTCATAGTGATGGGCGACATGCAAAGGCGCGTGATCGGGTGTTGGCCGGTCAACGAGAGAATGTGCAGGTTGAGGATCAAAGGCCGGTTCTTCAACTTAAGCATAATCAACGTCCATAGCCCACACCCCGGAAGCACTGATGATAATAAGGACGCATTCTACGCGCAGCTGGAACGTGAGTACGATAGCTGCCCAAGCCACGACGTCAAAATCATCATAGGAGATTTGAACGCTCAGGTTGGCCAAGAGGAGGAGGACCGACTATTGGGAAGTTCAGCGCTCACCGGCTGACGAACGAAAACGGCCTACGACTAATTGATTTCGCTGCCTCCAAGAATATGGCCATTCGCAGCACCTACTTCCAACACAGCCTCCCGTATCGGTACACCTGGAGATCACCACTGCAGACAGAATCACAAATCGACCACGTTCTGATTGATGGACGGCACTTCTCCGGCATTATCGACGTCAGGACATATCGTGGCGCTAACATAGACTCTGACCACTATCTGGTGATGGTTAAACTGCGCCCAAAACTATCCGTCATCAACAAATCGTACCCCGACGACCGCCGCGGTACGACCTAGAGCGACTGAAGCAACCTGATGTCGCCACTGCATACGCGCAGCATCTCGAGGCAGCGTTGCCGGAAGAGGGTGAGCTCGATGGGGCCCCTCTTGAGGACTGCTGGAATACAGTTAAAGCAGCCATTAACGACGCAGCGGAGAACAACGTCGGGTATATGGGACGAAATTGACGGAATGATTGGTTCGATGAAGAGTGCAGACAGATTCTGGAGAAGAAGGAAGCAGCGCGGGCGGTCGCGCTGCAGCAAGGTACCCGGCAGAACGTGGAACGTTATAGACGGAAGCGGAGACAGCAGACCCACCTTTTTCAGGAGAAGAAACGCCGCCTGGAAGAAGCGGAGTGCGAGGAGATGGAACAGCTGTGCCGTTCTCAAGAAACACGCAAGCTCTACCAGAAGCTCAACGCATCCCGCAAAGGCTTCGTGCCGCGAGCCGAAATGTGCCGGGATAAGGATGGGAGCATCTTGACGGACGAACGTGTGGTGATCGAAAGGTGGAAGCAGCACTACGAGAAACATTTGAATGGCGCTGAGAGTACAGGCAGTGAAAGTCAAGGCAGCGGAGGAGATGACTACGTCAGTTTAGCGGACGATGTAAGCCAACCAACCCCCACCTTGAGGGTAGTTACGGATGCCATCCAACAGCTAAAGACCAATGAAGCAGCTGGTAAGGATGGAATCGGAGCTGAGCTCATCATGATAGGCCCGGAAAAGCTAGCCACTTGCCTGCACAAATTGATAGTCAGAATCTGGGAAACTGAACAGCTATCGGAGGGGAGGAAGGAAGAGGTTATATGCCCCATCTACAAGAAAGGCGACAAGCTGGAGTGTGAGAACTTTCGAGCGATCACCATCCTTAATGCCGCCTACAAAGTGATATCCCAGATCATCTTCCGTCGTCTGTCACCATTAGTGAATGAGTTCGTGGGAAGCTATCAAGCCGGCTTCGTTGACGGCTGCTCGACAACGGACCAGATCTTTACTGTACGGCAAATCCTTCAAAAATGCCGTGAATACCAGGTCCCAACGCATCATCTGTTTGTTCATTTCAAGGCGGCATACACAGTATAGACCGCGTAGAGCTATGGAAAATTATGGACGAGAACAGCTTCCCTGGGAAGCTTACCAGACTGATCAAAGCAACGGTGGATGGTGTGCAAAACTGTGTGAAGATTTCGGGCGAACACTCCAGTTCGTTCGAATCGCGCCGGGCACTAAGACAAGGTGATGGACTTTCGTGCCTGTTGTTCAACATTGCGCTAGACGGTGTCATGCGGAGAGCCGGGTGTAACAGCCGGGGTACGATTTTCAACAGATCCAGTCAATTTATTTGTTTGGCGGATGACATGGACATTGTCGGCCGAACATTTGCAAAGGTGGCAGAACTGTACACCCGCCTGAAACGTGAAGCAACAAAAGTTGGACTTGTGGTGAATGCCTCAAAGACAAGGTACATGCTTGTGGGCGAACAGAGCGCGACAGGGCCCGCCTGGGAAGCAGTGTTACGATAGACGGGGATACCTTCGAGGTGGTCGGGGAATTCGTCTACCTCGGATCCTTGCTAACGGCTGATAACAATGTCAGTCGTGAAATACGAAGGCGCATCATCTGTGGAAGCCGGGCCTACTACTGGCTCCAGAAGAAACTGCGGTCAAAAAAGATTCGCCACCGCACCAAATGTGTCATGTACAAGACGCTAATAAGACCGGTTGTAATCTACGGACATGAAACATGGACAATGCTCGAGGAGGACTTGCAAGCACTCGGAGTATTCGAGAGACGGGTGCTTAGGACCATCTTTGGCGGTGTGCAAGAAGACGGTGTTTGGCGGCGAACAATGAACCATGAGCTCGCCTAGCTCTACGGCGAACCCAGTATCCAGAAGGTAGCTAAAGCCGGAAGGGTACGATGGGCAGGGCATGTTGCAAGAATGCCGGACAGTAACACTGCAAAGATGGTGTTCGCTTCCGATCCGGCAGGTACGAGACGACGTGGAGCGCAGCGAGCGAGATGGGCAGACCAGGTGCAGAACGACTTGGCGAGCGTGGGGCGTATTCGAGGATGGAGAGATGCGGCCTCGAACCGTGTATTGTGACGTCAAATTGTTGATTCAGTGTTATCTGTTTAGATGTAGACTAAATAAAAAAAAGGATGGTATCGGAGCTGAGCTCACCAAGATGGGCCCCGAAAAGCTGGTCACTTGCATGAGCATGAGCATGAGCATGAGCAGGATAACCGTACAATTCGTAGTTGCTACTCCGTGATTGACTAGAACTTGCGAAATTGGACAGGGAACCAATTGAATGGAGCTTGGGTTTAGCTATCATTCTCAATGTGCAAATTTCGGAAATTCAATGCATTTTACTAAGTCAATTACGGCGCCGGCCACGTCCTTACGGTCATCAAGGGAAGGAAGGATTATTAGTTCATCTCTCGTTGCTAATAGAGACCGAGTATACCTCTGCATCTCCACGATAGACTTAGGATAGGATATTGTGTTAGTATGAAGGGATATATTATCTGGATTCACTTTGGTAAGTGATGCGATCTATGGGATAGGAATATATGAATGAGAATTAGAAGTACTAGAGTAATGAGAAAGTATTAAAGTGAATTCTAATGGGATTCATTTTTCACAATTAGAATTTGAATGCTATTGGATTCTAATACCACGCACACGTCTACCACACCATCGCTACCCGCACATCAACCTCACACATTCTTACTTGTATGAGGCCTGCACGAGCATAGCGACCGTATATAGCATTCGTATGCGGGTACAAATGAATACCAATCTATTTTTACATTTTATTTACTGCTACTAAGTAACAGGCAGCTTTTTATAACAATTCTATATTTAGAATCATACTTGCTAGCAATGAGAATTTGTTTTGCAAAGAGATTGAGTTATATGATTAACGAAATTATCTAATAGGAAATTGGAAAGGGCCAGGGATCAAACCCTTAATCTCCTGCTTATGAGGCAGAAGCAGTGACACAAGGCCACCAAGCACCCTTAAGATGGGCCCCGAAAAGCTGGTCACTTGCCTGCACAAACTGATAGTCAGAATCTGGGTAACTGAAAAGCTACCGGTGGAGTGGAAGGAAGGGGTTATATGCCCAATCTACAAGCAAGGCTGAAGTGTGAGAACTTTCGAGCGATAACCTTCCTTAATGCCGCATACAAAGGGATACCCCATTCACCATTAGTGAATGAGTTCGTGGGAAATTATCAAGTCGGCTTCGTTGGCGGCCGCTCGACAAGGGACCAGATCTTTCAAAAATGCCGTGAATACCAGGTCCCAACGCACGAACGAACGAAAATTATGGACGAGAACAGCTTTCCTGGGAATAGGAAGCTTACTAGATTGATTGAAGCAACGGTGGATGGTGTACAACTATGTGAAGATTTCGGGCGAACGCTCCAGTTCGTTCGAATCGCGCCGGGGACTAAGATAAGATGATGGAGTTTCGTGCCTGTTGTTCAAACATTGCGCTAGAAGGTGTCATGCGGAGAGCCGGGTGTAACAACCGGGGTACGATTTTCAACAGATCCAGTCAATTTATTTGTTTAGCTACATACAGTATTTGTTTGTCGGCCGAACATTTGCAAAGGTGGCAGAACTCTACACTCACCTGAAACGTGAAGCAACAAAAGTTGAACAGGTGGTGAAAGCATCAAAGACAAAGCACATGCTTGTGGGGGGAACTCGGCGAAGAAATTGCGGTCAAAAAAGATTCACACCCGCACCAAATGTGTCATGTACAAAACGCTCATTAGACCGGTACCGGTATGAATCACCAGCTCGCCCAGCTCTACGGCGAACACAGAAGGTAGCTAAGGCCGGAAGGGTACGATGAGCAGGGCATGTTGGAAGAATTCCGGACAGCAACCTTGCAAAAAAGGTGTTCGCTTCAGTTCCTGCAAATACAAGAAGCCGGGTAGCGCAGCGAGCGAGGTGGGCTGATAAGGTATAGAACGACTTGGCGAGCGTGGATGGAGAGATTCGGCCTCGAACCGTGTATTGTGGCGTCAAATCGTTGATTCAGTGTTATCTGTATAGATGTAGGTAAGTTAAATAAATGAATGAATGTGTATCGACGCTGTAGCCGACCAGGTATCCAGTTAGGTAATATCCTCCCATAAGGAAATATTTCACAATTCAATATGCCTGAACAGGAAACTCGCCACACTTAACACAAAAATAGACAAAATAGTTTATTTTACTTCCTGCAGTAAGGTTTTAAAAACGTCACAATAGATACATCAATTGTAATGTAACGCCCTGTCATTCCGAACGAATACCGAGCACAATACCGAATGAAAGGGAAAACCCGACGTATTCTCAAAAGTGGTTCCTATACATCTATGGCGTACTTTATGCAGTCTTTGTATTCGTTAGTTTGTGTCTTACTTAGGTGCTTCGACTTAACCAACAGGACCTGCCAATGAGTCGGCCAAAAAAGTCATCAGGGCCAACTAGAAATCACTTCGTTTCGGCACTGTACCTGAGAACCGTGCGCCTTCTTCTCTACCATTATGTCTTTGTGAAACGTTTGAGCTTGCACTCGTTTAATGTATTTTCTTTTACAATTAATATGTATGTATGTAGGTAAATTAGTGGTAAACTAGTGTTTTTTTTTCGTTAAACATTTGTTTTTTATAAGATATAACATATAGACTTTTTTCACAGTAAGACAACAATGTAACAAAATCATTAAATGTAATAACTAATCCTAAAAATAGCTTCACTAATTATACTCCTGGGCTCACTTCGGTTTTCTATTGTTTATTCCCTGAATAGGGTGCTGCCTTCCACTACAATGTGGAAGGCCGTACTCTGTAATAGGCATACCTCAGGTTCTCTATCTCTCTAAGAAACTGTGTTCCACGAAAAGTTCAACAAGTTGCACAACATCTACTGCTAGTTTTGTTCAGGTTATCTCTGTGTGCTGACTGATATATTTGATAATTTGATGCCTTCTTTCTATTGTTCTTATCACACTGTTTCCCAGTTTTTAGTATGTATCGATCTACACACGTAAATATGTGTTTGTCTAATTGTGTTTTACCTAAATTCTGAATGGCAGTCTGTGTAGTATGTTTAATGTTTTCGCTTAAACTGGTTATACGGGTTCAAAGCTAACATTTCTATCAGGCCTGGTTAGACGAATGATTTTTGACATATTATTCTCGAAAAACATCAGTCAATCAAATACTTGTAATAAACATTTATAAGGCTTTCTGGACACTAGGATAAGGCTTTTTTCCTATCAACCAGCTGACTTCTTCATATAATACGTATGCGTTTTTTGATGAAAGTTATGAAATCTTGAGAAATCCAGATAGAAGATAGGTATACATATGATGTTTTAAAATGTTCTACAATCGGTGCTATGTACGACTTTGTTATGCAAGCTAAAAGCTTGACATCGACTAGAAAGTATAATGCTTAGGTTACTGACATAATTTAGATGAACAATGAGTTACACTAAACTTCTAAACAATGTCACAATCAATGATAGTTGCATTGCGCTGTACAATCAGATGTTTTGTATTTTTTGAACGAGCATTTTATAAGGTAATGAACGGAAAGAAAATCGAACACGGACATACAGCACTTACAGTTTTATCTTTTGGAATTTCTTTTTCATGCAAGCAATTGTCACGATCTAAAATACTTTCCGGTTTGTAGCCTTAAATTTTAGTTCAGGACATGAAGACTAAGAATAAAAACGTATGTTATTATACTGAATGTGCAGTAAACATTTACACTCAAGGCAATTGTACCAGCATAAAAAAATTGAGGAATAAAATAGTAAAAAAATGATACCTACTCCAGGGACAAAAATTAAGCAATCAATGTTCTCAAAACTCACATCATCGCCAGTTTCCTTTTCCTGACAAACAAAATGCTACAGAACTAAGAGGAGGGCTGATCTTCTCATTTATAGTATTGATGTATAATACCGGATCATAACAAGATAATAGTACCGATTGATAAAACAGTTTTTAATGTGCAATTCATCGACGAAACACTGAGAGAAATAGTATCCTGAATATTGACAGATTACAATACATACTTTTAGTATATAAAAATTTCGTTAAACGTTATTTAGTACCGTGATCATCTACGTTTTTGTTCTATTTTCATATAAATTGTTTTGCCTAAGAATGTTGATTCAACAAATATAAATCTTGATCTTCGTGTGCAAAATATTGCACAGCATTTACGAACATTGAAAATTTTCTTCCTTTTTCCTAAACGACTTAAAATGTTTCGACATTCGATTTCCAAAAGTATTGTGGATCGCTCCGATTTTCATCTTTAAAAACCTACCCAAACTCGTTTTACTTACCAACTTCGATGCTTCCCACCGGTGGTTGAAAGCTATTTCTCACCAGGAAATAGCCATCCGATAGAATATGTCGGAAATAGCTTTTCCCCCATGGGCAGGAGCGTACACGGTGCGTAGCGGGTGTGGCGCGCACAGTCGCTGGATGACGATTAACGGGAAACGTAGTAGTCTCGCTGACTGACTGGTGGCTGCATGGGGCGAAATGCTGATCGTCTGGCAAATCGCCTCTGGTTAGTGCCGTCACCGTTAGCGACCGGTCGTCGTCCTTCCACGCCTACCACAACGTGTTGTTTAAGGAAGGTCCCACGTCGACTAAACTGTTAAGAAAAGAAGATAAACCGTTTGCTTGTTAGTGCAATGCCGGAGGCGATATGAGTTGTAGCAAATTATACTAGGTAGTATTATAAATAAAGAAGTAAAATTAGATGATGGCACAATTGCAGTCAAACATAATCTGCTTTTACTTAGCTTAGCTTAGCTTAGCTTTGACTGACTACACATATCTATGGTTGCTACTCCGTGATTGACCAGAATCAGTGAAATTGCACAAAGAATCAACTGAATGATTGACTGGGATTGTTCAAGCATTCTCAGTGTGCAAGTTTCAGTGACTCTAAAATTCAAATGATCAATAACGGCGCCGGCCACGTCCTTGTAGTCAGTTAGGAAGAAGGAAGGAATATTAGTAGGTGGTTTTTGCTATTTGAAGACCGTGTTTACCTCTGCGTCTCCACAAAAACCACAGGAAGGATTATCAGTTAATTGGTAGGCATCGTTGGATCTGGATTCACTCTGATAAGCGATACGACCGTGTCATTCTTTATACACAGTAATTTTACCTAGCCATGAATCGGGCGCGAAAAGTAGTACAAACTAACTACCGGCCTACCGGGCGCGCAATGCAGAACACAATATTTCGACCGATCGCGCGATCGTCGTTCTGCTGTCCGAAACAAGAGAAATCATGCACTGAACTGATTTTTATCACCGGCCGCGCTATGCAGAACACAATATTTCATCCGATCGTGCCATCGTTCTGCTGTCCGAATCAAGAGAAATCTCGCACTGAACTGATTTTTATTACCGGCCGCGCAAACAGAACACAATATTTCGGCCGATCGCGCCATCGTTCTGCTGTCCGAATCAAGAGAAATCTAGCACTGAACTGATTTTTATTACCGGCCGCGCAAAGCAGGACACAATATTTCATCCGATCGCGCCATCGTTCAGCTGCCCGAAACAAGAGAAATCTCGCACTGAACTGATTTTTATTACCGGCCGCGCAAAGCAGAACACAATATTTTGGCCGATCGCGCCATCGTTCTGCTGTCCGAAACAAGAGAAATCTCGCACTGAACTGATTTTTATTACCGGCCGCGCAAAGCAGAACACAATATTTCATCCGATCGCGCCATCGTTCTGCTGTCCGAAACAAGAGAAATCTCGCACTGAACTGATTTTTATTACCGGCCGCGCAAAGCAGAACACAATATTTTGGCCGATCGCGCCATCGTTCAGCTGCCCGAAACAAGAGAAATCTCGCACTGAACTGATTTTTATTACCGGCCGCGCAAAGCAGAACACAATATTTTGGCCGATCGCGCCATCGTTCTGCTGTCCGAAACAAGAGAAATCTCGCACTGAACTGATTTTTATTACCGGCCGCGCAAAGCAGAACACAATATTTCATCCGATCGCGCCATCGTTCTGCTGTCCGAAACAAGAGAAATCTCGCACTGAACTGATTTTTATTACCGGCCGCGCAAAGCAGAACACAATATTTCGGCCGATCGCGCCATCGTTCTGCTGTCCGAAACAAGAGAAATCTCGCACTGAACTGATTTTTATTACCGGCCACGCAAGGCAGAACACAATATTTCATCCGATCGCGCCATCGATCTGCTGTCCGAAACAAGAGAAATCTCGCACTGAACTGATTTTTATTACCGGCCGCGCAAAGCAGAACACAATATTTCGGCCGATCGCGCCATCGTTCTGCTGTCCGAAACAAGAGAAATCTCGCAACTGATTTTTATTACCGGCCGCGCAAAGCAGAACACAATATTTCATCCGATCGCGCCATCGTTCTGCTGTCCGAAACAAGAGAAATCTCGCACTGAACTGATTTTTATTACCGGCCGCGCAAAGCAGAACACAATATTTCGGCCGATCGCGCCATCGTTCTGCTGTCCGAAACAAGAGAAATCTCGCACTGAACTCTCAAACATAATCTGCTTTTACTGTTGAAAACAATCTTGAAAGCAGGCCTGTCAACCACAAACAAATCATGCCTATTTAATAAGTATCATTGTTGCATTGTTGAGATACCGGAACTGCACAATCGAAGCAATCAAGCAATACTCAGTTTGGGAGGATCCTATCCTATCCAAAAGAACAACAAGCTGGATTGTAGCAAATAACGAGCAATAACATTGCTGAACATTACCTTAAAGGTATTCTCCCATTTTTATGGCGATGACTAGCAACAATTGCAAAAGAGTTCGTTGAGCAGATGTTAACCGTACGTCAGTTATTGTAGAAATATAGCGAATACAGCGTGTCCACACGGTCAAAGGATCATCTACGCATCGACAGCAAATTCATATTAAATACAATCGAGAGAGATGGCAACTAATGCACGAACACGGATTGCCGGATAAACTAACACGGGGGGTCAAGGGGATGTGATGTGCGTAGTTACCCAGTTAGCACAAGATCGTATATGATGTTTTATAAGATGCGAAAGTGGAGGCGATATAGTGCTGATGCTGTGTCATTAGGCCGAATGACAAGTAAAAAGTAAGAAGCGAGGGTAAAAAAAGTGAGAAGTGGGAAATGAATGAATAAGGTGAAGAGTCTGAAGCGAGAAGTGAGAGGTGTAATACGAGAATTAAGAAGTGAGGAGTGGGAAGTGAGAAGGAGTGAAGGATGAAGGAAGAAAGAAAGAAGGAAGAGCCAGAGGAAAGAAGGGAGAAGGAAAAGAGATATGGATAAAAGAAGGGGGAAAGAAGAAGGAATTATGAAGAAGGAAAAGAGAAGAAAGAAGAAGGAAGAAGCAAGAAAATAGAAGAGGAAGGAAGAATAAAGAAGAAAAACTAAGAAAGATGAAAGAAAAGAAGTGGAAGTGAATAAGTAAGAAAAAGTAAAGAAGAAAAACGAATCAATAATTAAAACGAAAAAGGAAGAAGAAAGAAGTGATAAATAATAGAAAAGTAGGAAAAATTTAAAATTAAAACAAGAAGGAAGAAAAATGAATTTTGAATTGGAAAATGATGAAAAAAAGTAAGGAGGAAGGAAGAAAGACTAAAGAATTAAGAAAGAGGAAAGAAGAAGGAAATAGAAAGAAGAAAAGAGGAAAAACTGACTTCTCATTTTTCACCTTTTACATATCATTAGGTCTCATGGCATAAATAAATAAATAAATAGGTTTCATGGCCATTTGGCCTTATGACCTAATGAAAGGGTTACGACAAGATCTTTGTTGGCGGAACTTTTACCTTGGACTTCTTCTTCTTTTTATTGGCATTGCATATCTCACTGGGACATTCCTGCCTCGCAGCTTAGCGTTCATTCAGCACTTCCACAGTTATTAACTGCGACTATGCCAAGTTACCTTTTTTTGCATTCGTATATCATGAGGCTAACACGATGATACATTTATGCCCAGGGAAATCGAGACAATTTCCAAACCGAAAACTGCCTAGACCGGCACCGGGAATCGAAGCCAGCCACCCTCAGCCTGGTCTTGCTTTATAGCCGAGCAAATTGATTGGCATTTTATTAGAACCAAAATTTGAACGTTATATTACATGATTGATTTTGATTCCTTCTTCTTGCTTTTATCATCATCCTTTATCAATTTTTATTTTTTCTTCTTCCTTTTCCATTTTCTTTTTTTCTTTCTCCTTCTTTATTTTTTAACTTCATTTTCCTTCCTTTTAATTTTTCCTTAAATCTTCTTCTTTACTCTTTCTTACTTTACTTTTTTCACTTTCCTTTTTCCTTCTTATTTCTTCCTTGATCTTCCTTACTCCTTTTTATTTTCTTCCTTGTTTCTTTAGAAGAAATTTCTGACATTCTGAAATTTTTCCAGTAATTCTTGGGAAAATTCCTCCAGGAATTCCATCAAATGAATCTATACCATTTCGTCGAAAGACATTTAGTCGAATGACATCTAGTCGAATGACATTTGGTCGAAAAGACATTACGTCGAATGTACATTTAGTCGAAAGGACATTTAGTCGAAAATGTTTTTTTAATTCACTACACACAAAAAACAAAAATTATTTTAATAAATATTTTGAACTTTATATTTAAAAAGTGCTCTATTTTCTTTAAAATGAAAGTATTTTTTTTACAGTGAAAGTTATCTTTTTATTTTAAAAGTGTTTTTCTTCAAGTTAAGCTGTAAATTTAAAAGGCGTTTCTTTCAGTGCAGCAAATAATGAAATTGTCAAATCCGCAAACACAAAATCGTTGCTGGTGTGCGTCGCATTTGTGTCTTTGGTGGTCGCTCTCGCTGAGATGCTGATGGTTGCAAAATAATTACTAAATTCCCGCCATCGTTATAATCCGAAGGTACGTTTTAGTTTTATAAAAGTTTTTACGTGAGGCTCTCAAAAATGCTCACGAGTAAACCCATGCAGCCAAAATAAATAATGTATTTCTGTTTTCATTTTTTTTTCAGATATGTCATCCCGAGGGAGCTTATTCCCGGCTCGTTTGCTTCGCTGCAAAGTCAATGCATTCCGGCGGCGATCAATCGATTGGAATAGGGAAAAACTCAAAACAAGGTGAGTCACAGGTGAAAAACCTTATTCAGGCAGTGAAAAGGAAAATTGTAATAGGTATATGAATTCCAATATGCTTGTTTTTTTTCTTATGTTTTCAGAACGGAACGGTTGATGGCGGATGAGAAGGCCAGTTGGTCAGCAGTGAGCCGAACGTAATCACAAAAGATGTACTAAGTAAATAAGCCTACAACTCAAGGTACGTTTACGGGCAGTTCACAGCCACAGCAAAATTTATTGACCTATGAGCTTATAATTCTAAATATATAATTTATTCCTTGGATAGATGAAAACGACGAATAAAATGAAATACCCGAGGGAATGCCTGGTTCAGCAGATGCAAACAGCTTCACCGTTTCCCGATAAAACTACCCTGGTATCGATGTATTTTTATTAAACAGTGTTTAAATATTGTTTTAAATAAACAAGTAAACCCAAATCGATATTAAATAAAACATGTTTCAAAAAAGAATTGACTTGATTAAATGAAATGAAAAATTTGAAAGTAAAATAAAATGTGCTAAAATTTTAGTTTTAGGAGGGGAAAACAACTTTTATTTTTAACAGTGTAACAATTTCGGTTCGACAGTTCTACAGTTTCATTTCTAAAAGTTTAAACTTTTAGTTTTGGCACGGGTGATTAACTTTGAAACGCTTTGAAAATAAAAGTTTAGCAACTTTTGCAATGAACATATGAGACTCTCTACGAAAAAGAACCAACGCAACTTTTTAAATTTACCAATGGTTTTTTTAATTTTATTAGTGTTTTTTCTTTCTGTGTAGATACAGGACATTGTGTCGAATGACGTTTGGTCGAAAGGACACTACGTCGAAAGGACATTTGGTCGAATTGACATTTAGTCGAAATCTGATTTAAGTATAAAAAATCTTCGTACATTTGGTCGAATGACGTTTGGCCGAAAGCGAGTTTTCGAATTAAAAATCTTGGTAAATTTAGTCTAACAATGTTCCGGCGAATGGCTATTTGAAAGAAAAGAACTTTAGTCAATAACAAAAAAAAATTAAATGATTTATTCGGGTTTTCTAAAAGTCACATAAATTTTGCTCCAATATTGTCCAAAGAATGATGGGTCCATAAAAACAATAAATAATACGAAAACGGTGAATATCCCGAGAATATTTCCGACTGGATATTGACTTTGGCGAACCCCTGTAACCGACTACGATGAATCTATACCACCTGGTCAAAAGAAATTCATTCACCATTTCACCAGAAATTCATATTACCATTTGGTCGGAATTAAATTTTCGGCCAATAATAAACGAATTATGGTTGGAAGACAATTTCATTCTGAACTAATTATTGTATAAATATTGAGTGAAAGAAAGAGTTTCAATGAAAAGAATAAGACATTTCATTCGACCAAATGTCCTTTTGACTAAACGTCCTTTCGACGAAATGTCATTTGACCAAATGTCATTAGACTAAATGTCAATCAACGAAATGCTCCAAAGCCGACTACGATGAAGAAGTGACATTGATAACATTGGTTTTTGATAATGTGCCGAAAAAATAGAGGGTATTTCACCATCAGTACCTAATATTTTGCTATTTCTGTAGGTTTTCAATTTTTCTATAATACACCAGAGTCTCCATAAGTTTCTTTAGCCCAGGTGAAAATTCCTCATTGACATACATATTCGTTTTTTCCGCTCTTCCGCACTTCCGCTGAACTTCCTCACGTCGACTGAATTCCTCTTATCAGTTTATCCATGAATCTTGTGGATTATTTATTCAAATTAAACCAAAAATCTATTGACGAATTATCCATTTAACTAATTCCCTAGCAACACACATATTCCACATAGGTTACTATAACTCATATGTGACCAGATTTAGTCGCAATCAAGTTGCTGCAACCAGATTTACGTGACTTGTGCTGCTCGGGTTACCTATTACCGATTAAACACTTTCAACATTCGACTAAATTTCCATTCGACTAAATGTCCGTTCGACTAAATGTCATTTCGACTAAATGTCCATTCGACTAAATGTCCATTTGACTAAATTTCCATTCGACTAAATGTCCATTCGACTAAATGTCCCTTCGACCAAATGTACTTTCGACTAAATATCATTCGACTAAACGTCATTCGACGAAATGTCATTCGACGAACTGTCCCAAAGCCCCATCAAATACACCCGATTCTGTTTTTACACGGCCGTGGAAAAAAAACCCATACAAATTTTTTGCAAAGTTGCTCTATTTTGCATGATTCATCGAGAAATCGTAAAAAAAATTTGAACTGAAAACTTTTTTTTCGTTCAAAAATTCCTTTAGGAATATTTACTTCCGGAATTCCTTTGGAAATTGTTTTAGGAAACTCTTCAAAAAATATTTCAGGTGAAATTTTTGAAGGAAATCATGAATGAATTTTCAATGGGGTTTTAAAGTAATTTTGGAATGAATTTCCAGTGAAATTTTAGAAGGCAAAGAATATCCGAAGAAATTTTCCACTGAAAAACAAGGAATATCTGAAGAAATTACTTCTTTATTTTTTTTTTTGAAAAGATGTTTAATTTTGATACACATAGTTAAGTTTGCCATTTTAGGGTGTTTTTATGAGATATTGCGAAAAAAGATTCGGCTGTCGGTGGGACTTGAACCCACACTATTCCATCAAGTACACGGATCACCCGGATAAAAATTTACAGTACCTTGTATGGTATGTTCCATTGGAATACAATTGGTTATTTGGTAAATAATACAATCAATTGTACTTTTATTGTAGATTTTCAACGGTTGTAAAAATCTTGTATTGTACTTACTTTAAAAGTACAATACATTTAAATGTGACCGATACATTCTATAATATTTTAGTTGTTCGCTTATGTTTTATATTGCTCATCCAAAAATTAAACAAACTATAAAGGTATTCCATCTCGGTGTTCAGCTAATCCGTTTTAAGAGAAATAAAAATAAAATTTTAGAATATTCCATTGATTCATTATGTTGATGAAATAACAATTGAAAACAATAAAATAACAATAACTTTCATTATTACATGAAAAAACGTTCTACCGATTTTCAAATATATATTTTAATTGCAGGTCTTAAAATATTCATGTTCTGATCAATTTAAATTTAAAAAATTCAAAGGAACAAAATCTTTCACTTATAATTTTACTTGGAGAATGACTTGATTTAGATGAGCGTGTACAATTTTGTTTGTGATATGTGGAAAGACGAATTCGAATACTTAAGTAAACGAAGTGTTCCTTTTATTTATTTAAATACTGATTCTGCGAGCAAGCGTCAGCGGATCATTGGCCGCTGTACCGTGGTGAGTATTTATAGTGTTATTATCATGATACTGGACCACTTTGATGTGGGAGAAATCTTTCAACACTTAAAGAAAAAAAAAACTTATAAATTAAAACATTATAAGCAATAACAACATATTCGAAAATATCAATACATTTCATTATGTCATCTAATGAATGATCCCATACCAAAAAGCTAATAACATTCATAAGTTAATGAAAAGTATAAGTTTGGAATGTATGTACCTAGTGCAATGTATAAGTTTTTTCTTATACATATCATTAAGCACAAAAAAAGTATTAGAAATCTAAATAACATTAATTTATTTACGTGAAAGACCTTTAGGAAGGGGTCCCTTGATTTACACCGCCGAAGCAATTCGCAAAATTTTTGTTAGCATGTATCCTTATTCCTTTTCAGAAATTGAGTTAATGATAAAACACTGCTGCTTGCCACCATCACTTATGATTCAATATCGTTCGGCGACTATCATCGAGCTACATCACCAACGGGATACAATAAAAATTAAACAGGTAACTTTTCTTTTCTTCTCGGCTTATACTTTTGTAAAAAACCTGTCATGATTTTATAATTTCCGTCTTCCACAGAAAAACAAATGCGAGCAGCATCAGTTACAGCGTCTTCAGTGAGTATAGCCGGTTGCATCGTCGGCGACTGAAATCTACGTTTATGCATCCCGGTCTGAATAGCAGTAACACACTGAACAATACCACTAATAATTCAAATTTAAATTAAATGGAATCTAATTTAAATTCGAACTAAAAATGAACTAAAATCAAATTGAAATCGTTTTGAAACAAAAATCAAATTATATTAAAATTAAATTGAAACTAAATTAAAGTTAAATTGAACTTAATCAAAATTGAAGTAGACTTATCTTAAAAATTAATATATTTTAATATATTAAATTAAACGAAATTTAAATTGACTGATTACAAATAAAGTTTAAAACTTAATTAAAACTAAATAAAATAGTACCATTAAAACAAATTGAACAACATTAAATTGAATTGTATTTTTATTGTAATATTGAAGTCGAGATTGAAGTAAAATGTATTTAAAATCCCATTGTATTTTTACTGTAAAACAATAGAAAAAATGCGAGAAAAACATTTGAAACACATTGTTTTCTATTGTTTCGGCCTTCGAAATCATCCCATTAAAGAACCGTTAAATCAATTGTTTTGCTCTGAATTTTGTATGAAAATTTTTCGATTTTTTTATTGTAAAGATACATAACAACCCCCCTTTTTTATTGTAAAAGTCCCATTTACCATTCACTTTATCGTGGAAAACCATTGTCTCTGATGTGATTTAGTTGTTAAAATTCCATTACATTCAATGGTAATTATTATGTTTTAATTGGTGATGTAACAGTAAAATTTATGATATTTTAATCATATTTTTTATCCGGGCAATTATACAACAGCTGCCCCTGAGAGAAGTTGTTCCATAACCAGCTAATAACGATGGGATATTAGTCAATTCCCCGTATCTATCGAATCTGCTTTGGCAACATTTCACACCCTGTTCTCTCTACCCAACTATGTGTATCAGAATTGAACAACAGTCGGTTTCCGACGGGTTTATATGATATTTTGTCATACGAAAATCACGAGTAAATTTGAGTAAATCGTGAAATACAAAAATTAAGGTTAGTATGGAAATTTTGCATGAGCAGTTCAAAACGACCGTGTGCTGCTCAAAGCGCACTACCCTAGTCATGATGTTGAGTGAAGTCCGTTGGCCAAACTTTGGAGAACACAGAACGCCGTCGGGGAAAGTTCTGCTATACTCTGGTTTGTGGTATTTTGTGGTAATAACGACATGGTGATCGGCGGATCGCTCTTCCCTCATCGACCGGTTCACAAGTTCACGTGGGTCTCCCGTGACGGATTTACAGAAAATCAAATCGACCACATCTGCATCAGCCGAAAATGGAAACGGAGCCTTCTTGATGTACGGAATAAACGTAGTGCCGATATCTCGTCTGATCATTACCTCTTCATCGGCAAAATACGCAAATACGCCAGCAACAGACGCCGACTGGAAGATGCCACGGTGAAACGGTCCTTCGTTGAAGAACTGGAGACGCGTGCTGCAGATATTCCGGAAGGTGGCAGCGTGGAAGACCAATGGACCGCCATCAAGAATGCCTTCATCGCCACCAGAGAGAACAATCGGGCCCGGGCGAACTGCGCACCCAGAGAAAACAATGGATCACCGAAGAGACCTGGAGGAAGATAGAGGAGCGAAGAGAAGCCAAAGTCGCGATAGAGCGATCAAAAACCAGAGGAGCCAAAGTCTTAGCCCGTCAACGATACTCGGCTCTTGAGAAGGAAGTAAAACGCTCATGTCGACGGGACAAGCGAGTGTGGGCAGACTCTCTGGCCGCCGGAGAGAGAGCCGCAGCAATCGGGGACATTCGTCTCCTCTACGATATCTCACGACGCTTAATCGGGGCGAAGATGAATGCAACGATGCCTGTGAAAGACGCGAATGATCAGTTATTGACCGACCCAACTGACCAGCTGAAACGCTGGTTCGAGCACTTCGAACAACTTTTTCAAGTGCCAGCCAGGCCACCACCACCTCGACATGATCTGCCTAGGATCCGACGTACAACACGCGTCAATACCAAAGCTCCATCACTGCTAGAGATTCAAAAATCCATCCAAAGCATGAAATCGAATAAAGCCCCAGGGGGTCGATCGCATATCAGCCGAGATGCTCAAAGCTGACCCCATGACATCCGCTCAACTACTGCATCGTTTATTTCGTAATATCTGGGACACCGCAACTTTCCCGGTCGACTGGATGCAAGGTATCTTAGTGAAGGTGCCCAAAAAGGGTGACCTGACTGTATGCGATAACTGGCGAGGCATTATGTTGCTGTGTACCGTTCTAAAAGTTCTGTGCAAAATTATCCTAGCCCGGATTCAGGAGAAGATCGATGCGACTCTCCGGCGGCAGCAAGCCGGGTTCGGTGCCGGAAGATCCTGTGTGGACCATATTGTCACGCTCCGTATCATTCTGGAGCAGGTCAATGAATTCCAAGAGTCCCTTTACTTGGTATTCATTGACTACGAAAAAGCTTTCGACCGTCTCAATCAAGAGAATATGTGGGGCATCCAGAGACGCAAGGGGGTTTCTGAGAAAATCATCGGCCTCATCGCGGCACAGTACGAGGCCTCATCGTGTAGATTGTTGCACAATAGGGTCTTGTCCGACCCTATCCGGGTCGTAGCTGGTATGAGGCAAGGATGTATTCTATCACCGTTAATGTTCCTCCTCGTAATCGACGAGATTCTGGTAGGTGCGATGGACCGTGAACCAAACCGCGGGCTGCTATAGCAGCCTATAACCATGGAACAGCTAAACTGCCGCTAACTTAGACCTGTATGCCGCCGCGCCACACCGTCGCCGCCGATGGTTTTACTCGCGCCGCCGCCGCCGACGATTTTAGGTCGGCGCGCCGCCGATCATAATCTTGCCACGCCGGTGACTAATCGTAATAAAAAAATCAATTAACTTAAGTCGAGGCGAGCCAAGCACGAGATTCAGTGTCTCGGCCTGATAATTGAGGTCGAAATACAGATACGGCCGAAAAAATACAGCGTGGTAGAGTTAATTGGAATAGTACTAAACTAGTCCTATGGAAGTTCATAAATGTTGTTAAGGTGGATCTCGTCAAATTCAATTTCAAATCTACCTCAAGCGATGCATCCGTAACGTATCCGATATATGCAAGACACCTAGTAATTATAGTGCCTTTCTCGCTTTCCTAAGGGACTCTTCACAAATTACGTAACGCTTTAGGGGGAGGGAGGAAGTCAGACCAAGTGTTACGGTTCGTACAAAAAATTGAACCTTCCATAAAAAAAACGCAACCCAGAGGGAGAGTGGGGTATCAAAATTATCAAATTCAGTGTTACGTATTTTGTGACAGAACCCTTAGGGAACGGAAATCAAGAACATTCATTAAAATGGCCAATTTATGAATTTCAATTCAAAGCACCGATATTTTCTTAAGCATTCGAATGTACATTCTGAGTACAGCATTGACAGCATGCAACCAAATGGTGCTCCGGAATATCCGGAATGGAATCGTTCACAAATTACGTAACGCTAAATTTGACGATTTTGAACATCTATCCTCCTCCTAGTAACGTTTTTTGTATGGAAGGTTTAATTGGTTTTGTGAATCGTAACCCACGGTCTGACCGGCTGCCTATCCTTCCAGCGTTTCGTAATTTGTGAACAGCCTCAATATTTATATGAAAAAATGGTTATTTCGCCAACGGTGGTTCAAACACTGGAACTGGTGTACGCATAGTAACAACAAAAAAACTTTGTGTTTAGGGAACATCCTTAGAAGGGGACTGCCGTAATCTGAAAAAGTGACGTATACGCCATTTTCCAAAAATGGTGTTAACGAGTACTACTCATCGAGCTCTTTAACAGAAAAATGGAAAACATGCATGTCGTAAAATGGCTGTTACGTCACTTTTCCAGATTACGGCAGGAAAGGGGAGTTCCCTGAAGTGTGACAATCCATACATTTTTTAGATACCTCATACAAAAAGTGTGACATGGGGGGGGGGGGATTGAAAATGCCCATTTTTTGCGTTACGTAATTAATGAATCTTCCCTTAATTATGAAATGAATATTTTCATTTTCTAAAGAATCACTCGGTGGCCAAGGTGATCCATACACAATGTCATGCTCAGAATGTCGGACAATTACCCGGTGAAAATGGTTCCTGATAGGGAGCCGTAGGGAGCAAGAAGGTGAGGTGCGCAGAGAGCAAGGTGGTTCGATTTGAGGTCCCTCCGTGGACTTCAAAGTTGGCGACGTGCAAATACTGACCGAGCTGAATGTAGACGAATTTTATGTACTGCAGAGGCCTTAGTTTGAATACATCAAATGAAATAAATTCCGTAGTTAGAATGTCAAATGGTGCTACGCGATGAAATTCATTATTTTTTGTTTTATTTCACGGATGTTCCGGAATTTTCAGAAGGCCACAGCATGTATAAGCCACAACAATATAAAAACAAATGCATCAGAAAAATTTCGGTGCTTAACGATAAAATTTTTTTTTCTTTTTTTGGAACCTCCAGATTTCCCGGAGGACCACACGGTGGTTAGAGGTGTGCGCCGTCGCCGCCGATAGTTTATGGTAATCCCGTTGAAACTACAGAGGATTTCTCGTAAAAAGGCTATTTTTCTTGAAAATTCCTTACAATTTTTTCGTTCAAAATCGAAAAAGCTGTCCTTAAAAATTAAGAAGATCTTTTTGTAGAATTTCAAAGAAAAAACGACACCATCACCATCTTTGACCAGAGCTCGCACAGACTGAATACTTAGCACTTATCATTAGACAACGGACAGGACATTCACACAGCACCTAGTGAACAAGTGGATCGTTTTCCGCTTCACGAAATGTTTTCTCCTTACTAAGGCGGAAATCAAACTCACACTCTATGGCTTGCAAATACGCTCAGACGACTGACGCCACTAACAATGCAAATTCCAAAAAAAAACCCGGGTGAGTTACAAAGAATTTCCTTTGGGAATCTCGAAGAATTATTAACCTGCGTAAATCAAATGTTTTGACGGGGAATGGCCGTTTGTTGTTTGGCCGAATATGTCATTAATCCGAAATTCGACTGGCGTTTGCTCCGACAGCTCATTTGATCGAAAATTACGTTTGGTTGAACGGGTCGACATTTTTCGCCGTATAATCCGATCAGCCAAATAACATTTTCGGCCAAACTACCGGCCAAACTACCTTCCTGCTAAACTACCGTTTCGGTCAAATGGAATTTTCTATGACGAGGCCTATTCGACCAAACGACCTGTTAGGACATACGGCTTTTTCGGCCAAATGACTAGTTTGGTAGTACCGCCTAGGCACGGTGGCTCCGGATCAGAGAAACGACTGGTATGACGGCGAATGTGAGCAGTTAGTTGAGGAGAAGAATGCATCATGGGCGAGATTGCTGCAACACCGCACGAGGGCGAACGAGGCACGATACAAACGGGCGCGGAACAGACAAAACTCGATTTTCCGGAGGAAAAAGCGCCAGCAGGAAGATCGAGACCGTGAAGAGACGGAGGAACTGTACCGCGCTAATAACGCACGAAAGTTCTATGAGAAGTTGAACCGTTCACGTGAGGGCCACGTGCCACAGCCCGATATGTGTAAGGACACCACGGGAACCTTCTTACGAACGAGCGTGAGGTGATCCAAAGGTGGCGGCAGCACTACGAAGAGCACCTGAATGGCGATATGGCAGACAACGGTGGCGGTATGGTAATGAACCTAGGAGCACGCGCGCAGGACATGCGACTTCCGGCTCCGAATCTCCAGGAAATCCAGGAGGAGATCGGCCGGCTGAAAAACAACAAAGCCCCTGGAGTTGATCAACTACCAGAAGAGCTGTTTAAACACGGTGGTGAAGCACTGGCTAGAGCGCTGCACTGGGTGATTACCAAGGTTTGGGAGGATGAGGTTCTGCCGCAGGAGTGGATGGAAGGTGTCGTGTGTCCCATCTACAAAAAGGGCGATAAGCTGGATTGTAGCAACTACCGCGCAATCACATTGCTGAACGCCGCCTACAAGGTACTCTCCCATGCCGTCTCTTATGCCGTCGACTAACACCAATTGCAAGAGAGTTCGTGGGGCAGTACCAGGCGGGATTTATGGGTGAACGCTCTACCACAGACCAGGTGTTCGCCATACGTCAGGTATTGCAGAAATGCCGCGAATACAACGTGCCCACACATCATCTATTTATCGACTTCAAAGCCGCATATGATACAATCGATCGGGACCAGCTATGCCAGCTAATGCACGAAAACGGATTTCCGGATAAACTGATACGGTTGATCAAGGCGACGATGGATCGGGTGATGTGCGTAGTTCGAGTTTCAGGGGCATTCTCGAGTCCCTTCGAAACCCGTAGAGGGTTACGGCAAGGTGATGGTCTTTCGTGTCTGCTATTCAACATCGCTTTGGAGGGAGTAATACGAAGGGCAGGGATTGACACGAGTGATACGATTTTCACGAAGTCCGTCCACTTATTTGGTTTCGCCGACGACATTGATATCATGGCACGTAACTTTGAGAGGATGGAGGAAGCCTACATCAGACTGAAAAGCGAAGCTAAACGGATTGGACTAGTCATCAACACGTCGAAGACGAAGTACATGATAGGAAGAGGCTCAAGAGAGGTCAATGTGAGCCACCCACCACGAGTTTCTATCGGTGGTGACGAAATCGAGGTGGTTGAAGAATTCGTGTACTTGGGCTCACTGGTGATCGCCGATAACGATACCAGCAGAGAAATTCGGAGACGCATAGTGGCTGGAAATCGTACGTACTTTGGACTCCGCAAGACGCTCCGATCGAATAGAGTTCGCCGCCGTACCAAACTGACTATCTACAAAACGCTTATAAACCGGTAGTTCTCTACGGACACGAGACCTGGACGATGCTCGTGGAGGACCAACGCGCACTGGGAGTTTTCGAAAGGAAAGTGTTGCGTACCATCTATGGTGGGTTGCAGATGGCGGACGGTACGTGGAGGAGGCGAATGAACCACGAGTTGCATCAGCTGTTGGGAGAACCATCCATCGTTCACACCGCAAAAATCGGAAGACTGCGGTGGGCCGAGCACGTAGCCAGATCCGACGGGAACAAGAAGGCGAGGTGCACAGCGGGCAAGGTGGATCGATCAAGTGGAGGACGACTTGCGGACCCTCCGCAGACTGCGTGGTTAGCGAAGTGCAGCCATGAACCGAGCTGAATGGAGAAGTCTTTTATGTGCAGCACAGGCCACTCCAGCCTTAGTCTGATGATAAATAAAAAATGGTAGTACCGCCAAAACATTTTTCACATAATAACCGTATCGGACAAAAGGAATTCGGCTAGATAACTTTCGGCTTAAGGTATTATTCGGCCATGTTGTATTCGGTCAAATGACCTTCAACTAAACGACCCTTCGTCTTTGGAAAAATTTCTCGTAGAAATTCCGAAGAATTACTAATAGACAACATAAGGATGGGGTCTGCCTAGGATGTGGTGGGGTTCGACAGTGGGCTCTGTTGAACTTCTATAAAAAGCTGCATGTGTCCCCAAGCAGGCCCTATCAAAGCGACCGTGTGCCGCTCAAAGCGCACTAGCCTAGTCCTGGTGTTGGGTAGGACTTTAAACAAATTTGACCCGACTGATCGAGCGTCTGTCCACCAAGGAGGTGCGGCTCCAACAGCGTCTGTTCTGGCATCCAGCGGCTGAGTATGAAATGCTATTCCCCGGAAGCTATACCTAAGATGGCAGCCCCATCCCGGTGGATAGGGAACCTTGGGCCAACAACCTACTGTTCCCGAAACATCAATTTGTTCGAGAATCCGATAATGAAAGAATACGGACTGATTTTACGGCGACGACTCTTAGCGCGAAACAACGGACACGAATAGGAACATGGAACGTTTTAACCCTAGCCCAGCAGGGTAAATTGGCACAACTTGCCAATGAGGCACGCCGCATGAAGCTTGAGATCCTGGGACTGAGTGAAGTCCGTTGGCCAAACTTTGGAGAACACAGAACGCCGTCGGGACAACTTCTGCTATACTCCTGGTTTACGAGGTGAACACGCTCCCCGGCAACGCGGAGTTGGCTTCCTACTAAGCGCTCAGGCACACTCTGCGCTTATGAAGTGGGAACCTATAAGTGAAAGGATAATCGTTGCCAGATTTAGAACACGGGTCCGAAACCTTACTATAATCCAATGTTATGCGCCAACCGATGCTGCCGATCTGCAAGACAAAGAGAACTTTTACAGTCAACTCAATGCCGTCGTAGATAGAATTCCGAAGGGTGATATCAAGATCTGTTTGGGCGACTTCAATGCGAAGATCGGATCCGACAACTCGAACCATGAGCGCATTATGGGACGCCATGGTCTCGGAGAAATGAGCGAAAACGGAGAGCTGTTCGCAGAATTTTGTGGTAATAACGACATGGTGATCGGGGGATCGCTCTTCCCTCATCGACCGGTTCACAAGGTCACGTGGGTCTCCCGTGACGGCTTTACAGAAAATCAAATCGACCACATCTTTCATCGCAACTTTCCCGGTCGACTGGATGCAAGGTATCTTAGTAAAGGTGCCCAAAAAGGGTGACCTGACTGTATGCGATAACTGGCGAGGCATTATGTTGCTGTGTACCGTTCTCAAAGTTCTGTGCAAAATTATCCTAGCCCGGATTCAGGAGAAGATCGATGCGACTCTCCGGCGGCAGCAAGTCGGATTCCGTGCCGGAAGATCCTGTGTGGACCATATTGTCACGCTCCGCATCATTCTGGAGCAGGTCAACGAATTCCAAGAGTCCCTTTACTTGGTATTCATTGACTACGAAAAAGCTTTCGACCGTCTCAATCACGAGAATATGTGGGGCGCCCTGAGACGCAAGGGAGTTCCTGAGAAAATCATCGGCCTCATCGAAGCACAGTACGAGGCCTTTTCGTGTAGAGTGCTGCACAATGGGGTCCTGTCCGACCCTATCCGGGTCGTAGCTGGTGTGAGGCAAGGATGTATCCTATCACCGTTACTGTTCTTCATCGTAATCGATGAGATTCTGGTAGGTGCGATTGACCGTGAACCAAATCGCGGGCTGTTATGGCAGCCTATAACCATGGAGCATCTAAACGACTTCGAATTGGCTGATGACGTTGCACTCCTCGCGCAACGGCGCTCTGATATGCAGAGTAAGCTCAACGACCTTGCCGAGCGCTCCTCTTCGGCAGGTTTAGTCATCAACGTCAACAAAACCAAATCGTTGGATGTAAACACGGCGACTCCTTCCAGTTTCACAGTAGCCGGGCAACCAGTGGAGAATGTTGAAAGCTTCCAATATCTTGGTAGCCAAATGGCGTCGGACGGCGGTACCAAGATCGACATAGGCGCACGGATCAAGAAAGCAAGGGCTGCCTTTGCGAGTTTAAGAAATATCTGGAAAAACAGGCAGATAAGTGAACGCACCAAAATACGAATTTTCAACTCTAACGTGAAATCTGTGCTGTTATACGCTAGCGAAACATGGTGTGTATCAGTGGAGAACACTCAACGGCTGCAGGTGTTCATTAACAGATGCCTGCGGTATATAATTCGGGCCTGGTGGCCTCACAACTGGATCTCAAACAATGAGCTCCATCGTCGTTGTCACCAGAGGCCGATAGCAACAGAAATTCGGGATCGGAAGTGGGGCTGGGTCGGCCACACTCTACGTAGAGGCGGAAACGAAATCTGTAAACAAGCATTAGACTGGAACCCAGCAAGACATCGCAGCAGAGGCAGACCCAGAGGCTCATGGCGGCGAAGCCTCAATAAAGAAATAAAAGAAGTCGACCGAAATCTAACCTGGCAACAGGTTAAAGCGATAGCCGGGCAACGCTCAGGATGGAGATCTTTCAAGTCGGCCCTTTGCACCACCGGAGGTGTACAGGATCCGTAAGTAAGTAAGTAAAAACATAAGGAATTTCACGCAGAAATCCAAAGAAATTCCGTGAAAAATCCAGTTGAAATTCCATTGGAATTTTCGAAGCATGCATGCTCGGTGACATAGGCAAACTCCTAAACCGTGAAAATTTCAAAGAAATTCCCGTGAAAACTTAAGCAATTCCTGTTGAAAATTCGAAAAACTTGGAAGAATCTGGGACAGCTCATTAGATTTTTCCGGGGAAATTAAAAGGATTCTCTCGTTAATGTCTTAAAATAATCTGAAAAAAAATTTACGTTACGAACGTCATAAAAAAATCGCCAAGCCATCGCCGACCAAAATTATGACAAACGTTGCCGCCGACGATTTTCGGATCGGCGCTGATCTCTAGTTAGAATCCATGACGGGATATTTTATTAGATGTCATATAACCAAAATAAAGATTATTTGAGCAAAAGTTAAATTTTCAGCAACAACAAAAAAAATGGCTCGATTATCCGGAGGGTTCGATTATCCGGAGTGAAATTTTTTTCAACACTACGGATAATCGAGTTCTCGCATTTAACCAAGACACCAACCTTATATGGCGCTTATATAGTTAGGTTCAATTTTCTTAATAGCTTTTGAACGCAATGGTCGATCGCTATCAAATCAATAGCGATCAATAAGGCTTTGTCCCCTGTCGAATGCAACTTGTTGCGAGAAAATTGGTTAAGAATTACTATATGTAAAAGTGGCTAATGTTTTTCGGTTTTCGTCTGTACACACACATACACACGGACAGACAGACATTTGTTCAGCTCGACGGGCTGAGTCGATTGGTATATAACATCTAGATCGGACATAACATTCTAGATCGGACCGAGAATCGAACTCGCCATCTCCAGATTGGCAATCCTACGCATTTGCTCGCAAGGCTACAGGAAACCCCATGCTAACACGCAGAGAAAATCTACCTTTTTGAACTAAAAAATAAAATTATTGAAATATTTTTTAAACCCAAATATTTTATTTTTAAAATCAAAACTGAAATATATTCAATTCAAAAATTTTCATTGTTGTTTCTACTGTAATCCAGTGTAACTAGTTTGTGGAGTAAATATTTGAAAAAAATACAAATATAATTATTGTGATTTTATTTTCCACACGAAACCTAGCATAGCATAGCATAGCATATGTGATTGTACAAATCGTGGGTGGCTATACAATGCTCAATTGAGCAATCTACTGTATATTGTCGCAAATTGGTACTTGGGATTAGTACCTTTTCCTATACAGTAGCAGTTGTATACCTGGCCACGTCCTTACAATCACGGAAGGAAGGGAAGGAATGTTAGTTCAACATCTACTAGTGAAGATGCAGGGAACCCATACTACCTTCATAGATGTCTCGGGAAGGAAAATTTGTGTTAGTGGGAAAGGTGAATAATAGGGAGCTCTATTCGACAATATAGAGCGTTTGTCAATAACAGTATATGCTGTAAAAATAATAAAATATATTCATCAATATACTTACGAACCGTCCTAAGGAAAAACAAAACAAAACACAAAATTTCGGCAAATCGCGCGATCGTTCCGCCGTCCGAAACAAGAGCCAACTCGCACTGCACTAATTAACTTTATTACCGGCCGCGCAATGCAAAACACAAAATTTCGGCAAACCGCGCGATCGTTCCGCCGTCCGAAACAAGAGCCAACTCGCACTGCACTAATTAACTTTATTACCGGCCGCGCAATGCAAAACTCAAAATTTCGGCAAATCGCGCGATCGTTCCGCCGTCCGAAACAAGAGCCAACTCGCACTGCACTAATTAACTTTATTACCGGCCGCGCAATGCAAAACACAAAATTTCGGCAAATCGCGCGATTGTTCTGCCGTCCGAAACAAGAGCCAACACGCACTCATTTTATTTTCCACACGAAACCTACCCAAAAATAAAATAAATGATAATCACAAGAAATTTTATATAACATTGAAAATAAATTTTTGATTATAATAGTTATATATTATAACTATTTATTTTTTTTTGAATTTAAGAAAAATATTGTTGAAAGCAAAAATTTTTCTTTTTGAATTAAAAATATTTTTTTGTACAAACAAAAAAATATATTGTAAATTCAACAATTTTTATTTTGTGTGCTGTTTTGGAACATTGTAGAAACAACAATATTTTTCGTCTAATCATATCTGATTTTTTGTTGAATTCAACAAATAAAATTATTAGCCGGGGGAACAATAATTATTTTTGTTGTTTTTATCCAGTTTTCCGCGAGCGGTAATGGCCGCCAGCCTGCCTGCGGGTCAGTCTCTGATTTGACTTTTCTGGAGGTCAACTGCACCCACCGCTCCGAGCATTTTGACCAATGTTGCATATAAGAAGGTGCTGATTCAGTGAATTCAAGCCTTCTCATATACCACATTGATCAAAATGCTTGAATGGTGGGTGCAGTTGACCTCCAGAAACGTCAAATCAGAGACTAACCCGCAGGCAAGGTGGCGGCCATTACCGCTCGCGGAAAACTGGATACATAATATCATTGAGTTTAAAAAACATTTCTCTGCGTGAATAGAATACTGAAAAAAAGCAGGCCAAGTTCCAGTTGGAAGGTAGAGCCATTGAAGAAGAAGATGGAAAGTGACCATTCCGTAGGTTCTCCGGATTATAGCCGGATTGCACCCAAGTGACTCAAACACCCTTAAAATATTATTCTCATCATTGCTTTGTGAAATCATGAATGTTTTGACGGAATTTGGCAAACTGGCCATTCCGTGGGCCTCCGGATTATAGCCGAATGTAACCCAGGAAACCTTAAATAAAATTTCCAGCATTGGTTTGTAAACTAATGAAGTTTGAGGTGTCGACCTGTTTTGATTCAATTTAGGAAATGGACATTCCATAGGTCCCCCCGATTGTGGCGGATGTGACTGTATTAACCCCAAGTGGTCCAGGACCTCTACGAATATCATCCCTATCATTGACATGTAAAATCATGAAGTTGTCACACGACCTGTTTTGACTAAAATTTGTAATTGATCACTATTTTCCAAAGGCAACTGACCCCAACGGAATCTGGAATAATTCTGTAACCGTGCTTAGCATTGAGTCGAAATAAATGAATGAATGGGGTTGACCAGCACGAATCGAGAACTGGGATCCATCCGGATGGAAAGCAAGTTGTTGCGAAAGAATCGGTCAAAAAATGTTGTTTTTACAGCAGTTTTAATTTTTGGAAGCACTTTCATCTTCATAAGAATCAAGACAAGTGTAACACCCGTATGCATATTAAAATACACTTAAAATATTATGCAAAAGGGGATTGTCAATCGCTTACCTCCGTCGAAGGCGTTCGGGTTGATGTAGCTGATGAGATCGTTGTCCGACATGATGGTGAGCTCTTGCGGTATGTTGGCCGGTGGCTGCTGCTGCTGCTGCTGTTGCGTTTGTTCCTGTTGCGTTGGTGGTGCATTGGTTTGCATTTGTTGTTGCTGCTGTTGTTGCATGATCACACCCGTAATCATCGGTGTTTGTTGCTGCTGTTGGGTCTGTTGTTGTTGTTGGAGCATCGGGTTGATGCCCATAAGAGGTCCGGTGGTGTCCATCGGTTGCTGCAGGGGTTGTTGTACGGTTAGCGGTAGAATCGCACCTCCGATGTCCATCTGTTCGGATGGCGGTTGCTGCGATTGATTCTGTTGTTGTTGTTGTTGTTGTTGGTTTACCAAGTTTGCCATGAGAGATTCGGTGGTTTGCTGTTGTTGTTGCTGGAGGCTTTCTGTTATGAGGTTTTGTACCATTTGGTGTTGCTGCTGCTGTTGTAAGGCTTCCGCCATTGATTCCGAAACCATTGGCGTAGGTTGGCACTGAGGTAGTAGGTTGTGTTGGGTTTGTGGTTGACACGAGGTGGTCATCATTTCCTGCGCATTCATCGTAATTAACGCATTGATGGTGTTTTGCGTGGTGACCGATGGCTCCTGAGAAGTTAGGATTTCGGCGGCGGCATTGAGAATGATGTCCTGCACGGCTTGGGTGGTTTGCTTGGGTTGGGATTCGATTATGTTGGCAGCTACGGCGGCCATGTTGTTTAGAACTTGGTTCGTAAACATGTTTTTGCCTTCAGAGACGGCTGCAGCTGCGGCAACGGCGGCCGCTGCGGTGGCCGCTACGGTTGCGTTAACAGGTGAGCAGATCATCGAAGTAGGCGAAACAGTTGGGTTGAGTATGAGTTCCGGCGACAACGATGAATGAGGATGTGGACTAGCTTCGTTGGATCCTGGACTGGGTGCGAGAACAAGATTAGCTTGTGATGTGATGGCTATCGGGGGTTGGGCGTTTAGCATAACGTCCTGGGATGGGGGCGTCCGATTGGCGGGATTGCCTGGACTAACAATATCGGTTTGCATCATTGGAGGTGAAGTTGTCATTGAGGGCGGATTACTACTGGGATGCGATAGTACTGCACCAAGTTCCATGATGGCTGCAGCAGCTTGCTGACTGTTGACGATGCTTGCCAAAGTGGATTCTATCACTTGTTGACCAGTCGGTTGAATCGAAGCCGTCAGCATGTCTTCCACTTTGTAAGGAGACTTCATGCCGTCGACTTGGTTTAGAGTGTCCAGCGGGGCACTAGATGCGGTTATCATATGTTCGATTTGATTCCTCGCGGAAGAAAGCTTGTGTGCGTCCTGCTTGATGCACAGGTCCATGACCTTCAATTCGGATGCCGACGGGGATGTCGATGAGTTGCTCATCTCGTTCGTTTCCATCAGAGTATTCAATCCGCTTCGGAAACCTACAATCGCGCTCTGCACGTTCCCCACATCCATTGCACTGTTCTCGTTTATGAGCAAAGACATACTGGAACTGTCTTCCATCAGGTCCATGCTCGGTTGCCGAACGCTTCGTCTTCGGTACATTATCTGATTATTTTCCATAGTATTTTCACCCGCCGTGGGAAACCGCTCGAGGGAGTCGTCATTGAGCGGGCTTCGGCTGCTTTCGTCAAGCAGTTCGGATTTAAAGCTAGGTGGCGACGACATGGTCAGTTGGTCGGCTAACAACGAAGACCGACGACCCGTACTGCTGTTTGGAGTCCCTGGAAGCGACAAGATGTGGACAGGCGGGGGCATCATACCCGTGTCTAGCTTATCCTGAACGGCTTGCGCCTGCTGTTGTGAACCCCAGAAGAACATCGATCTCCGCATAGCAGAGACGTCACCCACCGATGAAGGATCTAAGGTATGAAGATAAAGAGCATAGAAAAGGAGAAAGAAGAACAGATAAGGAAAGGTATTAATTACTGGGCGGAGTAGGACTGTTCATAGATTAATCCTAAAATAAGAACGTATTAAACTGAAAAAGAAGTTTTTATCCTCAATAAACAATTGTTTTATGATATAAACGCAAGGCAAACGAGTCATTGCCATTAAAGGTAAGTACCCCAATTTATAGACAAAACCAATACAACGCCAATAGTGGAACAAAAGTTCCGCAAATGCTGGTTTGCGATTTTTTTAGCCTCATAAAGCGTTCTAATTGTACTCTACTGAAGGTGCTGTACCAAATCGTTGTTTTTTTAATAAAATCTCCGAATATTTTTTTAATTGACACAAGAGAAATAAGATTTGGCTCAGCACTGAACTATTGAAACAGCAGTGTGCGCGCACTTACAGCATTCATTCCTCAATCAAAATCACGTGTTTTCAGTTATCACCGACGAAACGACCTCCAAAAGTAACAACAATTATTTTATGTTCTATACTAAGTTGGTTACTTGTTATTTGCGTACTTTAGTGATTCTTTAAAAGTCCAATCATATAAAAGAGGCAGGAAATCTAATGAAAAAAATATAATTTTCAATTGTTTGCGGGAAAACATTAGAATCCTAACAACACCTCAAGCGCTGCCGATTCCGGTACCGTTTCTCATAGTAATAGCGGTAAAAGGTCGTAGCATTTCTCTCTCACATCGACAAGCATTTCGTGCCGCGCCCTTACTCGACCGGAAGTCCCCCCTTTTCGGTTGTCCACCCGGGCCGTGAAAGAAGCGCAACAAACAACAAGCACACACGTGTCCATGCATTCTTCCCCATCAACGCACACAAAAAAAACACACTATATGCTGTTGTCCCGGATGGGGCAATAAATTGACTCGCATCAGCTGAAATTCAACTCGAATGACAATAAATGGAGCGAGATGGAGCCGAATCAAATGGTGTTTTTGCTTGTGCCACTCCACCATTCCAATAAAGCGTAATTTTTGTCCATCAATGATTATGAAAGCCGAAACGTTGAGTAGATGCTCAGTGCTCGATAGATGGCAGCACGCACGCTTTTGTTTTTTTTTTCTTCTTTCTGGTTACGAACGGTTATCAGCGCGAGATATGGGTCAGGTTTCGTCATTGCGGTCGTCCCCGCATCGTCTCTGTAACGGGTGCAGCTACTTCGTCGTATTATGTTGCTTCTCTATAAACACACGGCACGAAGACGAATCTCATCTCTCGGTTATGAAATGCAGCCACGTGTTGGAGGTGAGTGAGCTATCGAGATAAAGGGTGTGGGGGGTACGCATGAAAGCTGCGGGACATGAGCAAGGTAGGCGGAGCCGACCAGTGTGCCGTAATCTTATTTTCGCAAAGCATACTGAGATTGAAAGGTGTTCTCGGGATACGGATAAGAGGGGCAAACAATAGTGCAAATGAACATAATGTGAGCATAGGATTAGAAAATGGCACCACGCGAGGTGCGCGTGTTGGTTGGGTTGGGAGGGGCGTAATTAATTGGTCGAATATCTGGAATGGACAGGGATGGAAGGGAGGCGGTGGCGGGAGCTTCAACACTCACTCAAGTACGGGCTATAAGAGAAAATTGGAGAGATTCGGTTATAATGATACAATAAAACAAAAAAACGGAGGAATCGGGCTGTGCGGGAAGATAATAAACAAAATTCATGGTGTTGACATGTTTTTATCAGTACCCTTGGTGATCCGGCTGGTGGGGTGGCCACGGGAGGATGAGAGTAGAGGCACGCAGAGCAGCAGCTTGTTCCCGGCTTATTCGACACAGGCAACCGATCAGACGGATTGCTGTGTGTGCGAGTATGTGATAGATCGAGCAGGGTAGCAATCGGTACGGCAGCAGCATCGGTTGAGGGGCGCCTTTCCACGTGCTTGTTTCGGATTATGATGTTGTGAGCAATCCAGATAGCCATGGATAAGTGATGGCAGGTGGAATGCATCGAAATAATGTCCGGAAACAGAGCAGTGATTGAGTCAACTTTCGTTTTCTTGAATGCTGTGCAAGACGAGAGAGATAAGACGGCAAATGAGGATTAGTTTCTCTCGGAGGTGTAAGCTTCATAATCTGGATTAGGACCAGAGAGCAGCTTATTATGTTTTTTTTTTGACTGGATTGTGAAGCCCAGTTTCAAGTACCCGACATACCATGCACTAACATTCGGCAGTGATTATGATTAACAAATTTCACAAACACGAGCGGCATAATTACGGCAATTGACGAGGAGCACGCAGTTTCATTACCTGAGGGAAGATACAGAGAAAAAGATTTAAGGGCAGGAAGTGAAAATAACGATTGACTACATTAATTATACATCGCATTCCTTGAACTGGGATTGGGTCAGTTGGATTTGAAACTAACTACATTAAACGAACTCAACCAACGGAGAGAGCTGAAGCTTAAAAATATTAGATCTATTTAAGTATTACACAAACCCATGAGTGAACGTGACATGTGGATGAAAAACTTGTGATTGACATTCATTACCGATCCGAGAGGCAGCAGCTATTAATAAAACCGCTCTACGCGCAGTAGTCCATAAATAGTATCGCATAGAGCGCAGTGGACTGGATCTTTAAGGCTCGTGTCTCAGTAGCCTTAGGCAGACCAGGTAGGTACATGTCAAGCAACCATGGTTACCGATGCAAACCAGTTTAAAGGCGGATTCAGTTTGGTTAGTCTTATCTATCTTGCTTGATGACTGTTTTTGATGGTTTTGTTGATTTTTTCAAATTATGGTTTTTACGCGCGAGTTACTTCATTGGCCTCCATAAAGGTACAATCAAATGGTCTACAAGCCTTTTTGTGGCTTTGCAAACGTGCTTAGCGACTGAATTAAGGACGGCGTCCATGCACCGTGTGTGGTGCCCTAAACCGGTCTCCCCCAGTGCAACTCAGACAGAATAATGATATATTTGGGGCTCAGGCACAGAGGCAGGGTCATCGCCCCATGAAAACGTTCCATTTCGGGGAACGAGGTCAATTCTCGGTTTCAAGAGAGTCGGCACCGAAAAGAAAAACATCTACGATACGGGTAGTTGTCCAAGGAACGTTGCGCGTGAACAAAGCAATTAGCGCAAGGGCTCAATGTTTATTTTTGAGCCAAGAACAGCTTCGGTCGACCGTTACCCAATTCTGATAAACAAAGGTTAGATGCAATCAGACAGACGCCGTCTGAAGCGACGATTAGCACTCGGGTTCCCAAAAGGCGGTGGCCTACTGGTTTCTATCTGCTAATATTGTTTTTTTTTCTCACGCGAATGCCATAAGTGAAAAAAAGCTCAAAATAGAATGTTGTTTACGTCGACTTGTGCCATACGAAGGTCCGTTGTGCTCCAATGACGCGAAAATGGATCTCCAAGGAAATACGGAGCACATCTGTTCTGTGCCTACTTCGATTCCAGAATCATGCGATTATCAACGCAAGCATTAAAGTGACGTTTAAGCGGCGGTTTTAATCACACTTTGTTCCAATATTTCATTAATATTGATAAGGAATAACCGGGATAACGGTTTGATGATAACAAGCACTATTTGTTCATTTGCCATAAACGTAACAAAAAAATCTTTTAAGTTTTGGCAAAAATTCATTCGAAAATGCCAATACCTTTCATTAGGTCACCTAGTGAATGATGCCATACTAAAAAGCTAATGAATTTCATAAGTTAGTAAAAAGAATACGTTTTGAAATGTATGTGGCTAATGTATAAGTTTTTTTCTTATACAAATCATTTATACTCTGCTTTGGCAAAAAATATTCATAATAAACAAAAGTTTTTTTTTACGTGTAGGACGAGTTAGTACTATCCCATTTAATTCCACCACTTGATTGAAACTTTAACAGTTACTTATTTCGACTTCATATGTAAGGCAGTATTCAGTATCTGTAACGTGGTTCAATTAAATGGAACAGTACCTAACTCGTCTTATGACGAGTGCAGAAGAGATTCCACTAGAAGAGCTTAATAATTTTCTCACAATTTGTTACAAAACCAGTTTCCGTATGCTTGGATATTACGCAGAGGACACCATCGCAATCATGAAGGCGACGTGGTAATTAATGGAAGTGAACGTTTGCAGAGAAAACATGCTTGCAGTGCAAGTTGCTATATTTTGAAGCTATATAAATAGGCAGACTAATCCTATCTCCTATTTTGTTGGATTCGTGTAAAACATGTTTTTGGGGAATAAACCGGTCGTATGATTGATACAAGAGCTAACGCTCTCATGGCAAACTTAGATCCAAACGACTTGAATTTTCAACAGTCAGACAGTGGGATGCGTTTTTGAGTGGTTTATCAAATATATCAGCAGCAAGAAGCATGCCATGGAAGCTGATTGAATGGACAACTTAATTGGAGAATAATCATCCAACAGCTTCATGTTATGAATCTTGACTAGCTATCAAACAGATGTCTATAAGAATACGTTCAGATAGTCTTATTTTTGAAATCTAATTGGGGTTTCCGTTGCAATCTTCTGATAGCGGTATCAAATGAAGATTGATTGATTCATTTTCTATTGTCTGAAGCAGATCACAGCTTCCGTTAATAATCTCAAACCAGTGAAAAAATGTGGGTGCGTTCAAATTACACTGTTTGTGAAGCATAAAGTTTTTCAAAACTAATATTAAAATTGCATGATGACGATAAAATTTCAAATCATATTTTAACAACGCTCTTTTTCTATTACATTCCAGGTAGTTTCGTGAATCAAACCCGGCATCGAATTTCCCTGCAGGCAGGAAGCAAAAACACCCACCCACAAACTGCAAGCTGCTAGAAAACACCGTCATCGCACGTAGGTGGTGCCTAGCTGCAGGCGAATTTCCATCACCCGATCCGAACGAATTCTGGTATAGAAAGCCGAATAATTCTGAATGAAGAAGTAGTATTCTGATATCCAGTTGTGTGAATTATTTCTTATTCTGTGGCGCGATTTGCTCAATCGCAGTGGTGCAACTTGTCAGGTCGTATTTCAGTTTCAAGGCAGACCCAAAAGTTGATTGGGTACTGCGCGTTGCGGGTTGTGCTCCAGAACGATTTTTGACTATGGAAGACATCTTAAATAAAGGTAAAGGTGAATAATTATAATCGATATCAAAAGTGTTGCAAAGTGTTTGGTGGTGATACAATTTTCAAATAAATAGATTGCATGTTTCCAGTGATTTCAATTCATACAGATAGAAGCAAATAAAAGTCGTAATGAACATTTAGGCTCGTTCTAATTTATTTGTGGTTGTCCAATTGTAATTAAACCATCGACGTATTTTGTTCCATATTCAGTATTTATCGTAAAATAAAAGCCGTAGACAATTTGTGAGTCAATAGCATTGCATGATTGGCTAAGAATAAACAATATAATGGTATCGCTTTTTAAGCGGCTTGTTCTTGCTTGTGTTTGGCCATTAGATGATTAGATCCAATGAAACCTTGAGTTGTGGTGCTATTAAGCAACTTTTGGAACTAGTAAGAGGTCGATCGTGGATTTGATAAAATCCATCCGCATAAAACGCGACCACAGTGTATTTTTGGAAAGGTACATCAATTAGGGCTTTTGAGAATAAATTATAAGCCTAAACAAAACTAACTTGGCAATAATGTCACTAATTGCAAGTACATAAGGAACTTAGATGAACAATTGATTGATCGATTTGGATTTAACTTTTTTGAGTCGATATGCCCAAACGACGACAATTGTTGTTTACATAAAAATCCAAAATTGCAATAAATTATTGTATGTTGTAATCTATTGTTGTAATTTGATGCCACATGTTGCTCCTAATAGACAATCACGGGAAAGATAGAAACAAAACTTATTAACTAATTAAGGTTTATGGGGATGGGGAAGGGAGTCTGCCTTCTTCCTACATGGGGATGCATGATAAAAATCATACTTTGGAGGGATGCTCAGAAAAATTAATTAGTGTGCTAAATTTGCTATGATTTAATTCAGCAGGTCAATGCTTTATCTTTACCTGGAGTCAAAATACAACTAAATTATCCCTTGAACGAATGAGGATTTAAAAAAAATAACATTACATTACAATATGGGAGCGAAAAAAGTCAAATTTTCAATCGCTCCACTGAACTCTACATTGGATTTCACAACTGTACCTCGTCCCGAAGGGAGGACCCCATCCCAGTAGTTTTCCACGCACCCAACAATGACATCACTGTCATGAAGAAAGCCACTAGGCAAAGGAATTTTCCACTCCGGTAACTTTCCATTCGAATGAAAATTGAATAGGTTTCTGGTTGGATTGCCGACACAAGAATATCTAACGGACTACCAAAAGTTCGTGTCTGTGCTAACGGTGCTAGCATTCTTGTAGCTCCAGCATGACTGAAGAACACGCTCAACCGCAACTATTCAAGCGGGTGAACGAGTCCTACTCTCTTTTGTTCAATTCTTATAAGTTTAAATGTTATTTTCCTTGGAAGTAAGGCTGCCGACGATCGTATTTTTGGTCAAGTTCGAGTCAACGCTAACATTTTCAACCAGATTTTTTTGCTCCTATTCTTTCGTGAAATCGTATAAATGCTGGAGTTAATTAGTCTCTGATTCACAAGAAGTGAGAACCAGCTTTTTTCCATTTCCATGGGAAATTCTTTGCGCAAAAATAACTGCAGGTCATAGCAATATGGATTTTACAGATGGTAATCATGGCAATATGGATTTGCAAATCGCTTTCGTTACAAATAATCAATCAAGCGTTTCTTTTGCGGTCCGGATCAATGATTGTATCAAACTCATAAACAAGCTGGTAGCAAGCAGTGTTGCCCAATATAGTGACTTTAGTGGCCAACTTTAACAAGAAAAGAGACCAAATAGCCCAAATAGTGACTTTCAGTTGCAGAAAAAGTAGTGACTTTCAGTCAGTGTTGACAAAAATTCAAAATCTCAAATCCCAGTACGATTTAAAGCAAGCGCGAAATCTTGCATTTTCAAATCACCTAATTGACTCACCGTAGGATTTTTATGTAAATGAAAGAATTTAGGCGATTCCGCATGAAAAACTCAAGCACGATGCTTTCTTTCAAAATCGCGAATCAGTTTCATCGAGCTCGAGGGGACTCGATGGATTAGATTTGAAATGATTTTGTCATTGCTTTCAGTAGTATAAAAGTGACAAAAACGATCGTTTATTCAAAGTTCATTACTAGGCAGTGAGTTATAATCTATTCAGATTACAAGGTTAATGGCACGATAAAGAGTAATGCTGTCCAATGAGCAGCTCGAAGTAGTTCCCGTCCTGCCCGTTATTTTTTGTCAACAAACGGACATGAGAGGAATGGGAATAACTTCGAGCTACTTGGAGCTGCTCATAGGACAGCGCTTGGTATTTTGATGTCAATGTTCCCTCACCTTATTTTCATTTCATATTTATGTCAAATACCTCGTAAAAGCTCGTGGCAAGTTTTTGGAACAAGAAACCACTAAGTTAAACTTTTGTGGTGAACCCCTATTTAATATGTCGCATCAAATCAGGTGGAAAATCAATAATTAATGATAATCAACTATAGACATCTTGACGCGTCCTTGTCCAGTGAGGTGAGATGGCATTGATATAATTAATCAACTACCCTTTTGGAGTTTGCAGTCCAACCCTCTTCAGGTAACATGTATGCACCATTTGAGAATTTGGATCTTCGTTTATGTAATGCAGCACAACTGCAAAGTAGATGCTCCGATGTGTCATATTCCATGCTACAGAAACGACAGTTATTACTGTTACTCAAGTTGTTACACAACATTATGTTTAAAATTAAAACTATTTCGAAGCAAGTTCAACAGCATTTTGGGGGATAATTTTTAGTTTGAGTTTTTCCTAAAAGTTTTGGCACTATTTTTTCCTCATTATTTCCTTGAAATTTTAAATGAATTCAGCTCTTCACTTACCAGTGAAGGATGTAACTGGCAGGAAAGGGGGCTGCAAGCAGCGTGCCTCAGGTCTAACAAGACTACAATAAATCAGCAGTGAACACTACTTTTATTCATACCGAATCAGTTGTTTGTAGTGTGTTCAAAATGTGTAATGTAGTATCCAGGGTGGCCACTGAACCGCGAAAACCGGGAGAACGGGGAATTAACCGGGAGTTTGTTAGAACCGAGAAAAACCGGAAAATACAGTCAAACCTCCATGAGTCGATATTGAAGGGACCATCGACTCATGGAAATATCGAGATGTGGAACAGGAAATTCTAGGAAAGCTCTTTGGAGGGACCATCACAGTAACCCAGAATTTTTTTTTTTGATATGGAATAATTTGCTTCCATAAGTCGATATCGAGTCATAGAACATCGACTCATGGAGGTTTGACTGTAACCGGCAATTCAGTTGAAATTAAAATTATTAATCAAAATGTTCAGCGTGCCAATTTAAACACTTCCGTAAAATAGCAAAATTGGCGAAATGTATGAATGGAGCCCCTCTTCAGCCGTGCGGTAAGATGCGCGGCTACAAAGCAAGACCATGCTGAGGGTGGCTGGGTTCGATTCCCGGTGCCGGTCTAGGCAATTTTCGGATTGGAAATTGTCTCGACTTCCCTGGGCATAAAAGTATCATCGTGTAAGCCTCATGATATACGAATGCAAAAATGGTAACTTGGCTTAGAAACCTCGCAGTTAATAACTGTGGAAGTGCTTAATGAACACTAAGCTGCGAGGCGGCTCTGTCCAAGTGTGGGGATGTAATGCCAATAAGAAGAAGAAGAAGATGATGAATGGGGGAAATCCCTGGATTTTTCTGATGGTTTCAAAAGATTCTTGATTTGTAATAATCTATGTATGGTAGAGTATTATGAAAGCATGGTGCATGGTCGAGTACCAGAAAATAAATGTTTTCAGTTCCACGAAAAATGGGAAGTGATTTAATGAACGATATGATTGAAATCCGCAGTAAATCGGTAATTTTTGGCTCGCATTTGGGCCTTTAGGTTCGCTCTTTTTAAGGGTAAACCTGTCTATCGTTTTCTGTTTCGTGATTTGTCATTTTTCAAGAATATGCTCCTTCATAATAATCTCAATCGAATTGAAAAAGTGGACGTCAGAGACTTTGGAAAAAAAACCGCTATTGTACAAACCATATTAAAATCATTTTATTGCTTTAAACTAGCAGCTGTAATGGCAGGCTGCTAAATTCAAGGATACCATTTAGAACAGGGTTTAATAATGCGATAGAAGGAATGTAAGCTCAAGTGGAGGAATGTATACAACCTGGGGTTGGTTTTTACTCGGATTTCGTGAAACGAGCTTAACCTTAGTAAGATGTTGGGGTCAATATGACCCAAAACGAAACTTCGAAGTAGAATAACTTTTTACCTGATATTCCGATCGTTCTGAAATTTCTTGACTTTTAATATTTTGTGGAAATGAAGCATCTGACATGAAAAAAGTATTTTAAGGTGCAACAGGAACGACCCCACAAAAAAAGTTACGAATAAGATGTTGGGGTCATATTGACCCAGAAATGTAAATGCTTATAAAACAGTCAAATTATAACCGAATTGCAAAGTTTATATACCGTTCGAAAGATAAACTCATCAATTTTGTGGCTATGTGGTGATATGCTGGTTCTGGAGACAATGGCCACCGGGAAACGACTTCCACGGGGACCTTGTCGGTCATATAAGGGGAGCATAAAAATCGCTCCATATATGCCATTCGATCGCTAATTCTTCATAGATTCTCTTAAAACGGTAATGTTTGGTCCATGAGAGGGCTTCCGACGAAAGTGGCCACTCCTGGTACATGCAAGGTGCCCCCGGGGAACCCGCAGGAGGGGACATTTCCGTTTTAGCACCAAAATATGCCGTGCGACGGCTCTTTTGTCATGATTCTCCACCAAATAGATGATATTGCGCTTGAAATCGATAAAAGACCACATTGGCCACTCCTGGTACATGCAAGGTGCCCCCGGGGAACCCGCAGGAGGGGACATTTCCGTTTTAACACCAAAATATGCCGTGCGGCGGCTCTTTTGTCATGATTCTCCACCAAATAGATGATATTGCGCTTGAAATCGATAAAAGACCACATTGGCCACTCCTGGTACATGCAAGGTGCCCCCGGGGAACCCGCAGGAGGGGACATTTCCGTTTTAGCACCAAAATATGCCGTGCGGCGGCTCTTTTGTCATGATTTTCCACCAATCAGATGGTTATGCGCTTGAAATCGATAAAAGACCACATTGGCCATTCCTGATACATGCAAGGTGCCCCCGGGGAACCCGCAGGAGGGAACATTTCCGTTTTAGCACCAAAAGATGCCGTGTGGCGGCTCTTTTGTCATGATTTTCCACCAAATAGATGATAATGCGCTTGAAATCGATAAAAGACCACATTGGCCATTCCTGATACATGCAAGGTGCCTCCGGGGAATCCGCAGGAGGGGACATTTCCGTGGTAGCACCAAAATATACCGTGCGGCGGCTTTGTCGTCATGATATTCCACAAAATAGATGATAATGCGCTTGAAATCGATGAAAGACCACATTGGCCACTCCTGGTACATGCAAGGTGCCCCCGGGGAACCCGCAGGAGAGGACATTTCCGTTTTAGCACCAAAATATGCCGCGCGGTGGCTCTTTTGTCATGATTCTCCACCAAATAGATGATATTGCGCTTGAAATCGATAAAAGACCACATTGGCCACTCCTGGTACATGCAAGGTGCCCCCGGGGAACCCGCAGGAGGGGACATTTCCGTTTTAGCACCAAAATATGCCGTGCGGCGGCTCTTTTGTCATGATTTTCCACCAATCAGATGGTTCTGCGCTTGAAATCGATAAGTGACCACATTGGCCACTCCTGGTACATGCAAGGTGCCTCCGGGGAATCCGCAGGAGGGGACATTTCCGTGGTAGCACCAAAATATACCGTGCGGCGGCTCTGTCGTCATGATATTCCACAAAATAGATGATAATGCGCTTGAAATCGATGAAAGACCACATTGGCCACTCCTGGTACATGCAAGGTGCCTCCGGGGAACCCGCAGGAGGGGACATTTCCGTTTTAGCACCAAAATATGCCGCGCGGTGGCTCTTTTGTCATGATTCTCCACCAAATAGATGATATTGCGCTTGAAATCGATAAAAGACCACATTGGCCACTCCTGGTACATGCAAGGTGCCCCCGGGGAACCCGCAGGAGGGGACATTTCCGTTTTAGCACCAAAATATGCCGTGCGGCGGCTCTTTTGTCATGATTTTCCACCAATCAGATGGTTCTGCGCTTGAAATCGATAAGTGACCACATTGGCCACTCCTGGTACATGCAAGGTGCCTCCGGGGAATCCGCAGGAGGGGACATTTCCGTGGTAGCACCAAAATATACCGTGCGGCGGCTCTGTCGTCATGATATTCCACAAAATAGATGATAATGCGCTTGAAATCGATGAAAGACCACATTGGCCACTCCTGGTACATGCAAGGTGCCTCCGGGGAACCCGCAGGAGGGGACATTTCCGTTTTAGCACCAAAATATGCCGTGCGGCGGCTCTTTTGTCATGATATTCCACAAAATAGATGATAATGCGCTTAAAATCGATGAAAGACCACATTGGCCACTCCTGGTACATGCAAGGTGCCCCGGGGAACCCGCAGGAGGGGACATTTCCGTTTTAGGACCAAAATATGCCGTGCGGCGGCTCTTTTGTCATTATTCTCCACCAAATAGATGATAATGCGCTTGAAATCGATAAAAGACCACATTGGCCACTCCTGGTACATGCAAGGTGCCCCCGGGGAACCCGCAGGACGGGACATTTCCGTTTTAACACCAAAATATGCCGTGCGGCGGCTCTTTTATCAGGATTTTCCACCAAACAGATGGTTATGCGCTTGAAATCGATAAGTGACCACATTGGCCACTCCTGGTACATGCATGGTGCCCCCGGGGAACCCGCAGGAGGGGACATTCCCTTTTTTGCACCAAAATATACCGTGCGGCAGCTCTGTCGTCATGATTTTCCACAAAATAGATGATAATGCGCTTGAAATCGATGAAAGACCACATTGGCCACTCCTGGTACATACAAGGTGCCCCCAGGGAAACCCGCAGGAGGGGACATTTCCGTTTTAGCACCAAAATATGCCGTGCGGCGGCTCTTTTGTCATGATTCTCCACCAAATAGATGATATTGCGCTTGAAATCGATAAATGACCACATTGGCCACTCCTGGTACAAGCAAGGTGCCCCCGGGTATTCCGTATGAGAGGACATTTCCGTTTTAGCACCAAAATATGCCGTGCGGCGTCTCTTTCGTCATGATTTTCCACAAAATAGATGATTATGCGCTTGAAATCGATAAGTGACCACATTGGCAACGCCTGGAACCTATGAGGGGGCCCCAGGGAACCCGTAGAAGGGGACATTTCCATTTTTACACCAATATAAGCCGTGCGGCGGCTCTTTTGGTGTTTTCCCAACGAACAGATGGACGTGCGCTCGAAATCGATAAGTGACCACATTGGCTACATTTGAAACCTATGAGGCTCCCTCGAAGAACATGTAGAAGATGGCATTTCCATTTTTACATCAACATATGTCATGCGGCGGCTCTTTCGTCGTGATTTTCCTCCAAATAGGTGCCCTCGAAATCGATTATTGACATATTGTCCACCCTTAGAGACCTATGAGGTGCCCCAGGAGCCCTGGGTAGAAGAGTACATTTCCATTTTAAGACCAAAATATGCCGTGCGGTGGCTCTTTCTTTGTTATTTTCTACCAAACAGATGGTCATGTGCTTGGAGTTGATTAGTGATATTGTCTACTCTTGGAACCTTTGAGATGCCCTGCGAACCCGTAGGAGAGGACATTTTCATGCTTATATTAAATGTACTGTGCCGCTTGTGGCAGCTCTATCTTCGTCTATCATTGTCTACCCTGGCCACAAGTCTTCAAAAAGTTGGTTATGCGCTTGAAATTGTTCTTCATTTGAAATTGAGTATACTGAGTCAAATAAAAAAATAGGTTCTGGGCTACTGTGATGATTCCTTCGAACAGCTCTCCAAGGATTTTCTATTCCGCATCTCGATATTACCATTAGTCGATGGTCCCTTCAATATCGACTCATAGAAGTTTGAGGTTTTCACCGATCGCCGTGGACAATGATATGAAAACGCAACATTTTGATATAAAAAAATCTCTCTTTCTGTGAGACTCCTGCGGGTACCTTGTAGGTTGTAGATATTAAGTTCAGAATGAATGACCTATTTGATAGAAAAAAACAAGATTAATCTGATATGGAAATGCTAATATCATCTTCCAAACTTGGACGTACATGTTCATGATAGAATTAGAGGCGAAAGTATAGAATTGATAGTTCCGTTAGGATACGGCAGGCATGAAGAATGTTTTTTATAGAAGTCGATTTGAAAGCGAGCGGAGGGCAATATTTGTGATGGCACATATCACACGACCTTCCTTCTGCCAAGCTCCCGTATAAAGGGGGAGGGAAGAATATCAGTGTGGAAGCACTCCACAATTACCGAAATTGGGCCTGGGGTTCCCCCGGGTTGATATTAGATTTCAAGAGCATTACCAACTATTTGATGGAAAATTATAGTGAAAGAGCCGCTGCACGGCATGTCTTTAAGGGCCGATGTCCACGTAAAGTTTTTTCACGCTGCTTGCACGCCGCTTTCACGCAAGGTACCCAGCATCAAATGGAGTAATGCACACGTTTACGTGTATTTGGTCACTTATTCATTTCTGTATAAAAACGGAAATGTCACCATCTACGGGTTCCCCGTGGGCATCTCATTGGTTCCAAGAGTGGCCAATGTGGTCACTCATCGATTTCAAGCGCATAATCATCTATTTTGTGGAAAATCATGACGAAAGAGCCGCCGCACGACATATTTCGGTGTTAAACGGAAATGTCATCTTCTACGTGCTCTCCGAAGGAGCCTCATAGGTTTCAAATGTAGCCAATGTGGTTCAAGAGTGGTCAATGTGATCACTTATTGATTTCGAGCGAATAACCATCTCTTTGGTGGGAAAGCACACCGAAAGTGTCGCCGCTCGGCATATTTCGGTGTTAAAACGGTGATATCCCATTCTACGGGTTCCCTGGGGGCCCCTGGTAGACTCCCAGAGCGGCCAATGTGGTCAATTATCGATTTCAAGCGCATAATCATCTATTTTGTGGAAAATCATGACGAAAGAGCTGCCGCACGGCATATTTTGGTGTTAAAACGGAAATGTCCTCTTTTACGGATTCCCCGAGGGCACCTCATAGGCTCCAAGAGTGGGCAATGTGGTCACTTACCGATTTCGAGCGCATAATCATCTATTTTGTGGAAAATCATGATGAAAGAGCCGCAGCACCGCACATTTTGTTGACAGAACGGAAATGTCCTCTCCTACGGGTTCCCCGGGGGCACTTTGCATATACAAGGAGTGGCCAATGTGATCATTTATCGATTTCAAGCGCTGTTTGGTGGAAAATCATGATAAAAGAGCCGCCACACGACATATTTTGGTGTTAAAACGGAAATGTCCCATTTTACGGGTTCCACGGGAGCACCTCATAGGCTCCAAGAGTGGCCAATGTGGTCACTTAGCGATTTCAAGCGCATTATCATATATTTTGTGGAAAATCATGACGACATAGCCGCCGCACGGTATATTTTGGTGTTAAAACGGAAATGTCCCTTCCTGCGGGTTCCCCGGGGGAACCTTACATGTACCAGGAGTGGCCAATATGGTCACTTATCGATTTCAAGCGCATAACCATCTGTTTGGTAGAAAATCATGACGAAAGAGCCGCCGCACGGCATATTTTGATGCTAAAACGGAAATGTCCCCTCCTGCGGATTCCCCGGAGGCACCTTGCATGTACCAGGAGTGGCCACTTTCATCGGAAGCCCTCTCATGGACCATACATTACCGTTTTAAGAGAATCTATGAAGAATTAGCGATCGAATGGCATATATGGAGCGATTTTTATGTTCCCCTTATATGACCGACAAGGTCCCCGTGGAAGTCGTTTCCCGGTGGCCATTGTCTCCAGAACCAGCATATCACCACATAGCCACAAAATTGATGAGTTTATCTTTCGAACGGTATATAAACTTTGCAATTCGGTTATAATTTGACTGTTTTATAAGCATTTACATTTCTGGGTCAATATGACCCCAACATCTTATTCGTAAGTTTTTTCTAATATCCGAAGAAGGTTAAATAATTTTGTGTTCAACATTTCTCGTCTTGTACTGATCCTTCCAATTTTTTGAAGCTCTGGAATTTAATCTAGAACGAATAGCTATGTCATTTACAGAGCATTATTAGAATGTTTTATATGCGCCATCATGGCAATATTGAGATAGATATTTGATGGCAGCTGTGTTTCTGCTATTTTTTTACACTGTGATGAATTTGTTGAATAAATCTTAACATGCACTCTTCTAGGATCATTTTCCATATCGATATACCTCAGTCGGGAGAGTTTCAAAATTTGAACCGGGAAAAACCCGGGAATTTGAAAACGGAAATAGAGTGGCCACCCTGAGTATCTCTTTTATTCATACGAACATGTTTCACAAGTGACGTTTACTACTCAAAATGTAGTAAGCTCAAACTTACTACTTTTTATTCATACGACCCATTAATCGGAAAAATCTCAATACTTTGTACGACCACCGTGATTCTCCAGTTCTGCCATCTATAGTTTTGGAAAATGTTCCACAAAATTTCCTCAGGAATAGAGTTTTAAGCCGTTTGAACTGCTTATTAAAAGTTATCCTTATTTTTTTTAGGAGACTGTCATCCAGCGTGGCTCAGGGATTTCCGATGGAGTTATGGACCGGTGATGGAGATGCCCTTTGAATACTTGTAGTCATTTTGAAGTGAAAATATTGTTTTGCCACTTTGAAAGTGTGTTTTTGGGTTATTTAATATTGTTTTGGGTCGTTTTATATTGAAAAATGAACATCCCCATTCATCCATTTGATCATTGCTGCCAAATTCTCGTTCTTATTTGGAAGTAGAACTCCGCTTTGGACTCCCCAATTATTTTACCATCGATTCTGTCGATATTACTATCTCCTTAGCGGTAAAATCATCCCCACACCAGAAAGGATCCACACCTTCAAGCTTAGCGGTTGCTTGAATAATATTTCGCCACAGTCGCTTAGCTTAATAAAAACGAGGTATTTGCCATCCACTTGGGATTTATAGTTCATACTTGCTCTGTCCCAACAAAACTTATTCAGAACTAATAATTGGCTGGGAATACACTTTCATGTAACATCTAGGCTTTCATTGATATTTTCCTTCCTGAGCAAAGTCTTCTACTTTTCGAAGCACCTTTGAAGGCCAACTTTACGAGGACAATTGGGTACAATTTTTCTACTTACGCTCAGGATAAGCGCCCCTTTTATCATCCCACGGGAATAATTAGGATATGCACATACTAAGCGATGCATTCAGCAATCTGTTCGAACACCTGTTCACATTTGTCTTTTAATTTGATTAATGCAGCACGATACCCTTGGTTATATTTGTTGTTACTATTTTTGTGATGACCCCAGTTGAATCTTTGAATCATTCTGCAATATTTGTGTACACCCGATTCTTTTTTTACACGGGGGATGCGTTCCGTGTAAAAAAAGTTTTCAGTTCAAAATTTGAAAATCCGTGTAAAAAAAGTTTTATGATTTCTCGACGAATCATGCAAAATGGAGCAACTTTGCGAAAATTTCGTGTGGAATTTTTTTTACACGACCGTGTAAAAAAAATCCGTGTAAAAACTGAATCGGGTGTATGTTTATTTTCTTCTAACATCATTAATAGTCGATTTATGGATGTTTTGGCTTTTGGTGACCTGTTTTTTTTAATGTTAATGAAATTAAAAATAAGAAAATAAGGATAAGAGGTTTTACTCGTTTTTGCAATTTATAACAGCCTCATATCGATCTTTTGGACTAATTTCCTGTTCAACTTACTCGAACGGTCGAAAAAACTGATAATATTTACGCAATTTCCTAACTTCCGTTTGAAAGTTCGAAAGAGTTTGGTTTGAAAGAGAGGCACATAAGGAACAAATCCGTTTGGAACGGACATCTTTTGGGTTTACAAACGGAGAACATTGGGTCTTTCAAACTTTTTTGGGCTTCCGAGCGGAGCTCTTTTTGCGCTTTCGAACAAAATACTTTTGGCTTCTAAATAAAACGGAATTTTTCAAAACTTCGGAATCCCAAAAGAATCCCTTGTACAGAATGAGCAACAAAACTCTAATTCACTCGGAATTCCTTTCAAAAGTCTAAAAAGAATCCGTTTTGAAGTAAAGTCCAAAATAATTTCGTTCAGCAGACTATGAAACAATTTTATGAATATCTAGATGGTTCTGTTAGAGATAAAAAAGATTGTTGAAATAAAACCTGTATTGCACAAGACAGAGTTGTCCTATACAGTTTGCAAAAAAAAAAGCTCTTTTATTGTTCATCATTTTTAACAATTAAATAAAATTCATTCAATGAGTGCAAATAATAGATTGATGTCTAGGTTTCCTAAATGTTACTTTGATCTGTCAAAATAGTGCACGCCTCAGCCATGCAGACGCGTGCATTAAAAATACACGCCAGTGTATTTGATTTGCGGCGTGCGCCATTTTGACAAATCGAAGTGACATTTAGAAAACTCAAACATCCATCTATTAGTTGTACTCACTGAATGAATTTTATCTAATTGTTAAAAATTGTGAAAAAAAAGAGCAGATTTTTTGCCAACTGTGTAGGCTAACTCCCGTTTGTCCCTATCGTCTTTTTGATTTTATTGATATTTTTTTCTTTCGACATTTTGTCCCGTTCGACGTTTTATCTTTTCGACCATTTGCCCCTTTCGACCTTTTGTCCTTTTCGACCTTTTGTCCCTTCGACCTTTTGTCTTTCGACCTTTTGTCTTTCGACCTTTTGCCCCTAACCCCCGAATTCGTAAACCAGCAAAAATACACCGTGGTTTAATTCATAGATTCGGGTCGGGAACACCAGTCACGTTTTCCAGAACGTTCCAGAGAACGTGACTATGTTCCCGAATCCGTGGCTGTTAGTTCACGAATTCATGAACGCTTTTTTTTGCGTGCAGAATCCCAAATAATTTCGTTCGGAAACCCAGAGAAAGGACTTATTTGGATTTAAGAATTGTGATTTTTTTTTTGTTTTCTGAACGGAGTTCTTTTTGGCTTTCGGAAAGAACTCTTCTGGGTTTTCGAATCGATTCCTTCTGCAGTTCCGAGCAAAATCCTTTTACGGCTTCGGTAGGAAATCCCTTGTCCATAAGAAGAAAAAGATACCGCTCAGAAGCCAAGAACGCTCCAATCGAAAGTCTAGAAGTAAAGTCCAAAAGGATTCCATTCGAAAGACCAAAAGTATTCCGTTCGGGATCGTAGAATGACTATGTTCAGAATACCATCAGAATTCTGTTTGGAAGCCCAAAAGGATATCTTTGAGAAGCCAAGTGTAATTCCTTTCGAAAGTTCAAAATAATTTCGCTCGGAAACTCGAAGGGATTCTGTTAGTAAACCTAGTAGGCAGAGATGTCGTACACAGTTCGCAAAAAATCAAAAAATCTCTACGAACGGATATCTTTTGGCCACCTTAATGAAATCCTTTTAGGCTTTCGAACGGGATCATTTTGGGTTTCAGAATGGATTGAATTTGGATTTCTGAATAGAATCTTTCTAGGTTTTCGAAAGGAATAAAAAAAAAATCCGTTTGGAGTTCTAAAAGGATTCTGTTTGGAACACAAAAGGGACCCCGTTCAGAAGCCTAAAAGGCTCCGCTTGGAATTTCAAAATGAAACGGTTTGGAAACCTTATAGAAATCCTTACGAAATCCCCATAACAATTTTGTTTGAAACCCAAAAATGGTTTAATTGGAAAGCACAACAGGAAACTATTGGCAGCCCAAAGTTTTCGAATGTCTGTAAAAATCTGTAACTTCAATCAAAAGTCTGTATAATGTCTGTATGCAAGACCAAATGTCTGTATAAATGTCTGGCATCCCTGGTGTTGTTCACTATTTTATTTCCAAGTCCTCAACAGCATGATCTCAGATACACGTCGAAGACACAAAAATAAAATTAGATAGACTGTAAACTAGTAGTTGTGAGATACAAATAATAGATTGTTCTTATATATAGATGCTCGAAACTGTTTTAGACGTGTAGAATCTACAATTTGTACTGCGTAATTTATTTGAAACGGCTTTTTTCACTTTTTTATTTCCAACACTGTACAACGAATAAGAATAAGCGTTCATTGTGAATCTCCGTAGCTAGTCAATAAATCACGTGGGAGCAGCGAAACTATCGTTTGGATCAGTTCAAGTAACAAGTATCAGATATCAGAACCTCGGCCTCCAGGGGCACGTTAATCTCAACTTGGGAGATTTGTGCCATTGCTTTCACAGCCCCATTTTCATCACACACCTGACGAAAAATTACTTTATTTGACGACATGAATCCAAACCACTCCAATACCGTTTGTACTGAGTGGCAGCCCAAGAGTTAATCGAAAGCTTCACCCAACACTTAGACATTGGAATAGTAGGCTCAGGACCAATGAAGTCATGTGATGCTCCAGTGCGAGCTAACTCGTCCAGCTATAGGCGAATTTGAGTAAAGCTCATCGATCATTTTGACATCTGGTGGTCGTCACAGGCACCACGAAAAAAGTGTCGTTGGTCAAAAAAGTAAATTGGCAGCATACGGAGGGAGTACGGTTTTCGCGTTTTCTGGTTAATCCAATCATTTATGAATGCTGAAATAGTCGCAAATTGGAAGAAAATTTTGTTTTCTTTGGGATGAGCTTCCATCCGGTGGGTGCTTGCATATGATTTTTCCGACTAAACAACACATCGCTTGCAGTGCCTCCACCGCACAATCTTGGTTATGAATTCCCGGATTTTGAATTCGCGGCTTATTTGGGTGGGATTTGTCTTCAACAGATGCTTAAAGACTGTAAGAAGCCATTGCCAGTGGAAAACATGAGACAATATACCAAAAAGTGAAGTAAATTTTATGGAGAAAATTTGATTTTGAATGTAAATAAAAAAGATATTTTAGTTACTAGATAAAGATTGTCGCTTCGGTTCCCTTTGTTCTGCTGTCCGAAACATGTGTGGTACATACCTGTCAAATCGTATGGATTTTCCTTCTTTGACATTTAGCTCCCCTATCCTCGCCAGCAAAAGATGTTCCGGACAGCGACGACAGCGACAATCTTTATCTAGTAACTAAAATATCTTTTGTAAATAATCGCTTCTGACGACTTTTCTCCCAAACTTTCGCAGCGCACTCTACCACTGGATCCTTCTCGAATTCGCCTATAGAGGAATGGCCACTGGCCAGGGACCCACATAATGTGTAAAGTATCAATGAATCACCCACTTTGAGCGTGCTTACAGTGGGCACACTAGGATTTAACTTTCTGAAATCAGTATGGCTAAGGTTAATTTTCTCCTATTCAAACACCTTGCTCGAGTAAGTATTTGGTAAGCGTAGTAGCGGATACCTTCCTGCATAACTGGATTCTAAGTGATCAAGTGCCCATAATCAGTAAGTACGAAAAAAGGCTTCTTGTTTGAGATGTGGGGCCACGTCGAAGAACACGCACCAACTTTCATCTAGGATTCTAGGGGAACTGCTCCGTTTTCCATCTCACTGAACAAATATTCATCTCATCGCGAAACAAAGAAATACGACACCAATTTTGTCGCTGCTTTTTGCTAACATGTGTGCTCATCACTGCTGAAAAAAAAAATCACAAAAATAAGAAACAAATCAAATACGTTTTTATTGCTTTGTTTTCCGTGGGATGAATATCGGAGCTATGATATGAAGTCCAGGAGTAGTAACTCTACCTTAAAAAGCATTTTGCACCAGGTCGAATAAAGTAGTAATACACGGACCCACTATCAATGTTAGATAGTCGTCGGAAAATCTATAGCTAGGAAAACCGTCATTATTGAGTAGTTTCAATAGCGTATTTGCAACGAGATTCCACAAAAGTGAAGATAAAACTCCCCCTTGGGGGCATCTGCAGACACTTAATTTCCTAATAGCTGCTTGACGTAATGTCGAATAGAGATTTCGGTTTTTAAGCATCTGGTGAATCTATTTGGTTAATATATTAGATAGCCCATGACAACTTGCGGCTTCCAATATGTCATCGAAAGACACGTTGTAGAAGGACCCTCAATATCTAAGAAAGCCAGAGCGATTCCAAGCAACAGCATCAAAATTTAAGAAAATTTTTAATTCATGATTTTCTATTGAGTTGAAACTTTGCACAGTTTTTCAATTTCATCTAAATCGTCATTTTTCGATATCAAATCTTCATATTGAGTCACGACTAACTTTTCAAAAGGGTGTATGTGAAAATGGTTCAAAAATATTTAAAAGCTGCACAGCAAAACGGAATGTTCGATTGTTATGATTTTTTCAGCAAAGTTAGACAACTAAATGGTGATTCTTAAGAAAATGTGCACAGTAAAAAAAAATTTTTGCCTTTAAAAATATCATTTTGTCACAAAAACTCAAATATCTCAAACCCTATCTTTTTCGAAACGTAATTTTTTAGGGAAAACGGTCCATTATATTAGCTATCTACCATAAAATTTGGTGATGGTAAACTAATAAACAAAAAAGTTATGACATTTCAAACATTTCACAATTTTCACATATAGTAAACAAAAAAATTTCCGTGTTTTTTTTTTCAAGAATCATAGTTTGATGCTGATTTTATTATTAAGGGCCTTGCGTGAGTTAAACAAGTTGTTTGTATGATATTCCATATTTATGTATTCATCGATATTATGTATATTATATGTATAAATATTATATGTATAAATAAATAAAATGAATTAATATTATCCTAAGTATTAAATTAAATGTGGCAGTTACACAATGTTGTTATAGAAACTCTAAGAGTTTTGGGTTTGAATTTTGGTATGGGTTATGATATCATGAAAACAGTTTATTAATACTTATTTTTTATTTATTTTATTCAAATTTTTAAAATATCGAACACTTTTGAATTATTATCAGCACAGTTTGAGTATAGTTTTGCTTTAATTTTATTTTCCGACAATGGAATGAAACAGTGAAATTTTTGGGTTCCTTGGATCGTTTTCGCGTTATTAAATTGCTCGCTGAGCTCTGAAGCCTTTATTTCGTACTCTTCAGTAGTAGTAAAACAAAATGATAATTTGGTTAAATCTTTTTCTTTTCTACGATTTGCCCAATCAGTTCTTTCGCAGTTTTAATTGGATGCTCACGTTCTTTGGCTAAACTTGCTCTTGTGGCCATGCGCTTTATTGTTCCTCAATAGCATCACAAGGACCTTTGCCATGTGATGTAGCAAAAAAAATGCCATTCTGCATCAATTCCGTACATTGATTTAAATTGACATAGGCTCGAAAAATTCTTACGATTTTTGTACTGCGACGCTGCTCCATCAGACATGAAATATATCTTTTTGACTTCTTTATGCTTATCAACGCGTAAAAAGTTAATCATTTTTTCAATGAACAAGTTTACGGATACTGAATCGTGTCTTAAATCTTCGAAAATTATAATAAAACTTAAGTGTTCAATTTGCGTACTTCCATTAAAATAAATAACGAATGGATGAATTGTAGCTTGTTGTACGTTCCAGTGATGGGACTGCACTTCATCTTGCAATACAAAGCTGTAATTTTCAGAAAAATCACAAATGACTAAAATTCACCATTTTGTAATGTATTTTTCGTATTTTTAAAAGCTGGATTGTTCTGTTTTAATGAAATCGTGAGGGATTAAACTTTCTAATTTCAAGCAAAAATATGACACAAACTCATCTACAGGTTTTACAATAGTTTCTATGTCACACCTATCCGTGGTCACCCATTGCTCAAATGATAACTGATCAATATATTTTTCTTCAAACTCAGCGAATAAAGTATTTTCCAATGATGAAGAATCTGGACAATCCGAACAAGATCGTAGATAGCAATTTGATGTTGTATTTTCACACAAAAGACTACCAGTTAACATTTTAATATCCTTTGTTAAATTGATTCTTTTCAAACTATGTAAAATAAGATTAATATTCTCATGGGTTGTGCACACACACATTATGTGTTCCTGAATTGGAAAGAAGCTTACATTGCCTTGGCCGAAGGCTTGCAAATGAGGAAAAACCTATTTTAATATTATCGTGAATTTCCTTGAAGCGTGTGTACGCTTCTTTCAAAGTCGTCATCATTAATCGTTTTTGGATTGCTTGACGCTTTCTTTCGACTTTTTCTTTTTTTACTGATACATAATCTTTTTGACCAGGCATAGCTCGACTTACTTCATCATCTTCAAAATATTGAACTACTATTTCTTTTGTCTCATCTGTTAATGCAGTACTAGACCTAGTATTTTTGGTTGAAAGACAGTTATTCTTCAATTGTTTTGCCTCTTTTACTGTATTTCTATTGGTTTTGAACTCATCAATGGCATCCTGAATAGACCACGAACTTGGCAGCATCGACAAAATCAATAATTTTTCTTTCCTTGTCGTGGCTGCATTCGAGAACCTTTCCTTCATATTTATAATTACCTCATCGTAGTCTGTATTTTCCACATCATCAGGTCCCTAATTTGAAGAGGTTTCTTCGTACAGCTTCGTTTATTTCACGGTATTTTTCTCCGGGTAATAAACGTAGTCCATCTTACTCCATTTAATCGGAGTCACTTTATCCCAGCTATGCCCTCGTTAAAGCGTTCGATGTTGATCTTTTGGATACACTCATCTTCCGATTGATTTGTTGAAACAGATTTCGCTGATGGTACGGTGGCAAGGCTCTCAGCACTTAATACTTCTGGTAATTCCTCAGTTGTTGTCGATACATCTGGCAATTCCTCAGTTGCTGTCGTTTTCGAACTTCCTGCGCTCTGCTCAACCGATGATATACAGATTGCTCTTTTGTCAACGTTTAGACGGCAGGACGTGCAAATGCGTAAATTTGTATTCAATGTGGACATTGGAGCATAACCAGTCGCTTTCAGTTTATCTATGGTGCTTTCGGTGAGATTTCGTAACTCTTTTGAACACTTTTTTCCATCAAACGGCCTACAACAGTTGAGAAAGCGGCTACTCATGTTATTCGTAATATTTCAATAAACAAAATCACTTTTAAGTTTTTACTGACTAGTTTGGTGTCATCTGCTTGACTGAAGAAAAAAATTACCATAAGATCTTTAACAACCTTAGTAGTAGTAATTTTTTTGCTTTTTCGTGAGCATTGTCATGGTATGTACCTATCATGCATTTGTTGTTGTTGAAGATACCCGTTTCCTCCCGATCATAACGATCATAAAGTCTATTCTCTAAGAGGTATATTTTTTGCAGGTAAACTATAGACGTACACGTGTATATAAATCTTTGATTTTGCAGCTTTTGTCTTAAAATAACATTTCTGATATGTTTCTATCAACGTTATTATCAACAGGTTTCAACACTATTAAAAGAATTTTCGCCAGTCACGTGCAATGAAAATTATGACACTATCAATACTTTTGATCACAACACTGGATCGTGTCTAAGTTTCTTATAGATGCTATGAATAATTAAATCAAAATATCATGAAAACAACTTGTTTAAATCACGTCCCTTAACAATAAAATCTGCATCAAACTGCAATTCTCGAAATAACTTACACAGAAAAATTTTTTTTTACTAAATGTGAAAATTGTGAAATGTTTGAAATGTCATAACTTTTTTGTTTATTAGTTTACCATCACCAAATTTTTATGGTAGATAGCTAATATAATGGACCGTTTTCCCTAAAAACTTACGTTCGAAAAAGATAGGGTTTTGAGATATTTGAGTTTTGTGACAAAATGATATTTTTAAAGGCAAAAAAATTTTTTTTTACTGTGCGCATTTTCTTAAGAATCACCATTTAGTTGTCTAACTTTGCTGAAAAATCATAACAATCGAACATTCCGTTTTTGCTGTGCAGCTTTTAAATATTTTTGAACCATTTTCACATACACCCTTTTGAAAAGTTAGTCGTGACTCAATATGAAGATTTGATATCGAAAAATGACGATTTAGATGAAATTGAAAAACTGTGCAGAGTTTCAAATATTTTCGAAATGGTCGCTCAGGATCGACTGACATGCCCCCGTGGAATGCCTCGACCTCGAGCACGATTGCTTTCGAGCAAATGCTTTCCCGATGTCATAGACAACCTTGGTGTAGAAGAGTCGCTGGGACTTTCCAGACTGGTAAGTGTCCTATGATTAACTCGAAGAGGTATGTTTGCCAAACAGTCGTCAAGAATGTGATGATCGATAATACGTTCTAAGCATTTCAGAAGACTGATGGGTCTTAAACTCTTCGCTTCCGAATACGAAGCAGGTCCTGCTTTTTTGGATAAACTTTACATTGACATCGCGCCAGGATATGGGGATATACCCAGCAGCAAAACTGCATACTAAAAGTGTTTTTCAAAATATGCTTAAAACCTCTCTGAAGCAGAACTAACATGTTACGTGGTCATAAAGTTAATTAAAAATTGATGTCTTGCCCAAGTCTGGAGAAGTAAACTTCGTATGTCCAAAAGCGAGACTCTCTTTTTTGAATGTTTGCTTTCTCGTTCAATTTTTATCAAGCCGTACTAATTTTTACGGATTTCTGAAAATGCTAAAACAGATGAGCTATTGGCAAAAGAGAGAGTAGAAATAGAAAGCCTCTCTTTTTGGAGATACGACGATTGCAAAAATATAGTTGTTGATAGTTGAATACAAGTTTCAAAAGAATCTGAAGATTTTTGTTTGTGCCATTTTTCGAGATACACCCTCTACAATACACAAACGTGAATTTTTTTTTTCTTGACGTAAGCTGAGCACAATTATTGGCTCACTCCAGTTCCGTTCAAGTGCAATCACCTGGGATGAAACAGTCGAATTTTACTCTTGGGTGGTTATCGGTTGAACGGACGCTCCTTAATTGGGCCCAATTAAAACGCAGGTAAACGCCAGGCGCCATTGGGCGAAAAGTTAAAAGAAGAAACCTCAGCCCAACCATGGCTTTTACAAGATGAACAACAAGCTATAGTTTGAAATTGAGAAATTGTTTTTAGACGGAACACTAAAAATGTGAAACGATATGTCGAGACAACCATCAACAATGGTGTTGCAGGGGACCTCCAACTTGATTCCGGCTGCAACATCGCAATTATATGTAAGAAGAACTGGTTCAAAATTGTTTCGCCAGAAACGTCATGGACGACAAGTTGAACCGGCTGCTGGATGAAGAAATTATTACTCCTATTACGTACACTGAATAGGTGATCGGATAGCATTGGGCGCCGTATTTGGTCATATACATAGGTTCATTGGATACCTACTTTCAGCTCCGAGTAGATGAAGAAAGTCGGAAGCTGATCAACATTATACACACAAGAGCCCCTACCAGTTTGAAAAAAAAATAATATAATGCGATGGATGAATATTGAATGTGATGCTAGTCGAACTGAACTGTACGTGTTTATATCTTGACGACGTCCTTGTTGGAGGCTCTACAGAGGACAAACATACGCAGAACCTTTTACAAAGTGTTAGAACGCCTCGAAGACCTCGAAGCTCTTAGTGATGTTTGAAAAATGCCGTTTCTTCATGCGTTAAATAAGGAGTCTGTTTTCGATCGTCCGATCAGTGTCAACAGTCCTTCAACCGCTTCCCAATTCAATCCTCATCTCGACATCGTATCTGTCATTAGCAGACGTACATGTTTCAAGAGGGCATAGATTTGGGACTGCTCGTCTAATGACGTTTAGTCGAAAGGCATTTGATCGAAGGGACATTTGGTCAAATTAACCTTTAGTCAGATGAAAATTCAGTCGAATGCTGAAAAGATAATTTTAGAATAATTAGTCGGTAACAGGTAATTTAGTAAAATGGACAATTAGTCATTGGATTTTTGATTGAATAATCCACAAGTATCCAGTTGTGCTTGCGAATAAAGGCGTAGGATTGCTAAACCAGAGATGGCAGGTTCGATTCTCGTTCCGGTCTATCCCAAGTAACATTTTGAGTTTTATCGTAGGGTAAAATGCCCAATAGTGGACCCCCTAGTAGCGAAATTTTGCTCTTCCTGTCATAAGGAGTGGAAATTTTCAACATATTAATTCTGCTTGATATCTAACAACAAGCTCTGTATCCCCTCTTCACGATACATACATAAAACACTCATATACACGACGTTATTCGTTGAAATTAACATTTTAAAGTCTAACTGAATTCGCCCTATAGTAGACCCCCTGGGGGTCCATAATAGGAAATTGCTTCCCTATAGTCGACACTTTATTTGATTTTCATGTCCCGTTTCGGAAGGTTCTTCTTTCCTATTATGGACCCCGCAAAATATTCCTGGAGTTTATTTTTTATAGAATTGTAAAAAATCATCAAAAATCATACATCAAATTTTCGTGCGCGTCTGAATTTCCGGTAAAATCAAGTGGGAAAAACTATTCTTTTCAGTGCGCGGTCGAAATATTGTGTTTTACAGCCGTCAGACTGGGCCATATCGTTCGCAATATCGATCGATATGCTTTATTTTCTGATAAGTTGAACTTCGATTATCCTCAAAATATTTCCAGTGCTCATATATTCGGAAAAATATTTTAAACGGCATCTTTGACAACACATAATAGTGGAATCCGCAAAAAAATTGGCGGCCTGAAAATAATTTTATTTAACCACCATGGCTGCTACTCCACTATGGGCAGTTTTCGTCTCAACTGACGGCCACAATCAATGGCTGCATAACTATAAATATAATTCATTTGTAATAAAGCGGTGGTAAATAATTAATTATGTTTACTGGAATCTGTTACCGTCGATCAGGTTTATGAAATTATAAAGTCGGATTTTTGTTTATTTCGTTCGAAGTTTGAGATTGAAAAAAAAAATGCTTTTTTGTGTAAATAAACATTTGAATGCACGATTAGGAATGTCTATGATTCTCTTGATTTCTGTTTTTTATTATTCTGGATACAATCAGTAGAAACATTATAACATAGAAAATGTATTTTTAGCCACTTAATCGGCTATAGTCCATAAATATAAAAATAAACATTATGTTCTTGCGCAATATCATTGTAAAACTATAGAAAACCGCGTCAAACCGTCATATTGCCAAATATTTTGGTCATAAGACTCCTCAGGATAATTATAAGACCACTAATAATCCTATGAGGCATTTGACATTTTGTGTTTTTTTGCGCTGTTTTGGTGATAGCCATTATGTGCATCAATGAAGCTAATCCTGTAGCATTGAGCAAAGCTGTGATAAAACTGTTAAAAAACCTAAACAAATCCATGAAGTCTTGAAATTGTTACTTGGGATAGCTGTTTTGGTTTCCAGATTTTTGGCGATAGGATCGGGTTATGTAATTTGCACCTGTTTGGACAAACCGAAGCGCAGTTATTGCTAGCCAGAGTGGTTCCAGATGAAACAAAAAAATATCATATTGTCAGCAAAACTGACCAGTCCGTAATATGCCACATTGGTTCAAAACTCTCCGGCAGCGAATAAATATGAAACAGTTAAGAATCGTTTCATCGCTCGTTCTGAAATCTCCACCCAAGGATGATTGGAAATTGGAACGCTTACCGAATGCTTGCGATTCGGGGGACATGCGCGCAACACATCTGTTGGCACGAATGCAAGCGAGGATGCCCCTGTTTGTGGAAGTTGCAGAAATGGCAGACAAAATGTTGGACTCGTCCAATTCTGGCACAATCGTCTCTGTTTCGACTGCTGGGCCCTCATACCAGGACTGGAACTAAGCTCCTTAGCCTAGCGGTAAGATGCGCGGCTATAAAGCAAGACCATGCTGAGGGTGGCTGGGTTCGATTCTCGGTGCCGGTCTAGACAATTTTCGGTTTTGGAAATGGTCTCGACTTCCCTGGGCATAATAGTATCATCGTGCTAGGCTCATGATATACCAATGCAAAAATGGTAACTTAGCTTAGAAGCCTCACAGTTAATAACTGTGGAAGTGCTGAATGAACACTAAACAGCGAGGCGGCAATGTCCCAGTGAGGGATGTAATGCCAATAAGAAGAAGAAGAAAACTAAGCTCCCTTTAAGATCAGAATACTCCGCTTACTGCCGAAGTTCGACGTTTGCAGCCTAGTGGATCACGTAGCCGTTTGGCTTACCAGATTTGTCGAGAATGAAATGAATCGTTTTGCTAGTATCACCAGTATACGGAAGAAACGCGCGAAGAAACATCCATCTAAACTGGCCACAGTGGATACCTTATGACAGTCGCCATCTACACATCTATGACCACACCAGTAATTGGCAGTTCTCGATTGACACCGGATACGATGTCTCTATTATTCCTACCAGCTTCACGCTGTAAATGGAACAAGCATCAAAACATACGAATCTCGGCTCGTAGCCACAGATTTAGGTTTGTGACTTCGCTACTGTTGGAGTTTTGGGATTGCTGAAGAATGTACAGCAATTATGAATGCCGATTTCCTTGAAATCTTTGGGGCATTGCAGTTGACCTCAAGAATCGATGTCTGGAAGCAGCAGTGAAAGAACGCGTGGTAAAACATCACACAGTTACCAAGGGTCCTCCAGTCGCTTCTAAGGCACGTAGTCCCTGCGTTTCAGGGGAAACGAATTTTCACCTCGATCGATCTGGAACGCGCCTACCATGAAGTACTGGTTCAAGACGACGACATAACAAACACAGTCGCAGCACGGTCTGTGCAACGCTTCACAGACGTACCAACAGTACGTGCACCTGAAGAGACGGAGCAACTGTACCGCGCTAATAACACACGAAAGTTCTATGAGAAGTTGAACCGTTCACGTAAGGGCCACGTGCCCTGATGGTGGGAGAACGGGCGCAGGGCATAATTTTACCGGCTTCGGATCTCCACGAAATTCAGGAGGAGATTGGCCGGCTGAAGAACAACAAAGCCCCTGGGGTTGACCAACTACCAGGAGAGCTATTTAAACACGGTGGTGAGGCACTGACTAGAGCGCTGCACTGGGTCATTACCAAGATTTGGGAGGAGGAAGTTTTGCCGTAGTAGTGGATGGAAGGTGTCGTGTGTCCCATCTACAAAAAGGGCGATAAGCCGGATTGTAGCAACTACCGCGCAATCACATTGCTGAACGCCGCCTACAAGGTACTCTCCGAAATTTTATGCCGTCGACTAGCACCAATTGCAATGGAGTTTGTGGGGCAGCACCAGGCGGGTTTTATGGGCGAACGCTCCACCACGGTCCAGGTGTTCGCCATTCGCCAAGTACTGCAGAAATGCCGCGAATACAACGTACCCACACATCATCTATTCATCGACTTCAAAGCCGCATATGATACAATCGATCGGGACCAGCTATGGCAGCTAATGCACGAACACGGATTTCCGGATAAACTGACACGGTTGATCAAAGCGACGATGGATCGGGTGATGTGCGTAGTTCGAGTTTCAGGGGCATTCTCGAGTCCCTTCGAAACCCGCTGAGGGTTACGGCAAGGTAATGGTCTTTCGTGTCTGCTATTCAACATCGCTTTGGACGGGGTAATACGAAGAGCAGCGATTAACACGAGTGGTAAAATTTTCACGAAGTCCGTCAAGATATTATGGCACGTAACTTTGAGAAGATGGAGGAAGCCTACATCAGATTGAAGAGGGAAGCCAAGCGGATCGGACTAGTCATCAACACGTCGAAGACGAAGTACATGATAGGAAGAGGTTCAAGAGAAGACAATGTGAGCCGCCCACCGCGAGTTTGCATCGGTGGTGACGAAATCGAGGTGGTAGAAGAATTTGTGTACTTGGGCTCACTGGTGACTGCCGAAAATGATACCAGCAGAGAAATTCGGAGATGCATAGTGGCTGGACATCATACGTACTTTGGACTCCACAAGACGCTCGGATCGAATAGAGTTCGCCGCCGTACCAAACAACAATCTACAAACACACACACATTTTTTAATCATTTGATTCTTTCCGAAGTCTTTCTGAATTATTCTGAATGTTACGAAATCATCCACTGTAAAAAAAACGACCGCATGAAAAAATAATTTATACTGAACAAAATCGAGTTCACGACAGTTTCAAACCGAGGGAGAACTGCAAATTTCGCTTCCATGTGTGTAGACGAGATTTATGTGACTCCTATATGAAAAACTAGCCGACCCGACGAACTTCGTTTCGCCTAAAAGCGATTTATTCTCTGATTAGTTCTCTAGTTATGCAGAAATTTCAGTTTCATTTGTATTAGAGCCTTCCTTTCCAAAGCGGGGAGGGGTCTCGAACCATCTTAAGAACCTTTCCCGGCCCCAAGAACCTCTGCATACAAATTTTCATGCCGATCGGTTCAGTAGTTTCCGAGCCTATAAGGTTCAGACAGACAGAAATTCATTTTTATGTATATAAAAAGCAATTCGACCAGTTTTAAAATACAATCCGGCGGAGATCCCCAAGCGTCCGACCTGTACAACAGACATGAGCACATGGGAGCAAAATCAATGGAAAAGTTTCCCGAGGTGTGATGCTACTTTTAGCGTCATTAAACACAATTTTGATCGAAAAAGGACTGCGAATTGATAAAATTTGACATTTCTTCTCATGCGCCAACCATATTGGAAATAATGAAAATTACATTTTATTAATGTTCTTTCCTTGTTCAGATTCTTGTTATTGCAGATTATTTCCCACTTGTATTCATAAAATCCCTTGCATGGGAAATCAATAATCCCACTCCATCGCTTTTTCGCATTTGTCTTTTGAAATTATCTCTTGAAACTATTTTTTGCAATTCCTGATCATTGTACTTGGTTTACAGTTCGTCTTTGAGTGAAAAAACGGCTTATTTTTCCATACCAACTCAAATGAGTTGCATAAAATCTATTATAACACTCATCTGGGTGCTATAATAAAAAAACTAACATTAGAACAGTAGTTACATGACTAAATTTAGCTGAATTAGCTTGAGTTAGTGTTCAAATAGTGTATTCTCTGCGAGGCGTCATAAATTAAATAGTTTGATGGACATGACATCATAATTTTCCAAATCCAAGTTTATCTATCGTCTAATGGTTTAAAGAGCTATGCAATGTGGTACGATAACATGAAATCAGATAGTTTTCTGCAGCAACATGATTTATTCGCAAGAATGACCATGTGGAGCAAAAGATATTTTAGTTACTAGATAAAGATTGTCGCTTCGGTTCCCTTTGTTCTGCTGTCCGGAACATGTTGGTACCAAGCTGTCAAATCGTATGGATTTTCCTTCTTTGACATTTAGCTCCCCTATCCTCGCCATCAAAAGATGTTCCGGACAGCGACAATCTTTATCTAGTAACTAAAATATCTTTTTGTGGAGCAATTAAGACTGTAAAATTTGGTAGGGGAAGGTGGTCGGCACCCATTTGTTTTTAACATAACTTCCGTCCAATTGCACAATGTGGTGAGATTTGCATACCAATGGAAGCCAATAGGCATAAGCTAATAACTGGTGGAGAGATTTGTTTTATTTCATTTATGGGAAAAAATTTATTAACAATTTTGTTAAGCGTTTATTTTATTCCATTTCGAAAAGGTGGTCGGTTGTCGGCACCCTAAAAATACTCAAAATGAAAAACTATGAAGTGGGAGCGTTATGGCGCGAAAGATCAAGATTTATTGTGTCAATAGCAATGAAATTTATAACATTTAAGTACATTATACACATTTTATTAAGATTTTAAAAATTGTTAGTTTTGTTATCAACTTGGCTTATAGCCTGAAATTAGGCAATAAACTGATGATTTTCCTTGATAATCACCGGGGTGCCGAAAACCGAAATAAGTAACCCCTTTTGAAAAGTGAAAATAATAGTTAAATTGCGACCGCTACGGTGGCATTCAATTATGAATCACAAAATAGAGTAAACTTGCTTTGGAAATACGTAATGCGCTTACCATTTCGATCGTTTTACCTCGGTTTATAACAGTAAGCAACGTACAACTCGTGCTAAAAAAAAACATCTTTTTGCAACTAGTTGCACAAACTACTATTTTCTTATCCTGATAATGCCCAAAAACGGCATAGTCAGGGTACTTCGACTATTGTTTGTTATTTTCCATTGTTTTTGATTTTGGTCAATAATAAAATCCTTAATGCATGTCTAAAAGTAGAATAAAATTAAATTTCAAAAACATTGTTTTAAATATTGAAGGATGCGTAACTGTCTGTATTTTTCCAAAGCTAACCAGCTTAAGGTTATGGTGGTGAATGATTCACTCTAAAATATTTCTAATTTCTTACACGGAAAATGAAAATGATGCCCATAAATTTTGAAATTTCCACAACTCTTGAATTTTTTTACATGTGCCGTTTTGCAAGCGTTTTTTTTTCACCAAAATGATCTAGTCAGCCTATGTAGTCTGCTCTAGACATTGCTACTCACGTCTTGAATGCAAGTTATCAATCTGATTCGGAGAGATGCGTCGTTATTTTGAGAATAGAAGTTGATTTGAAAACAAAATGAAACAAAACAGAGAGAGAGAGAGAGACAATTAGCTGCAGAAATAATGAAGAAATCAATTTCTGTTTTGACATTTCTGCATGTAGTAAACTGTAGTACACGCTCAAGTTCGAATGTAGTATGTGCGACATGTTCGAAAAGTTTTTTTATTCATATCGAACATGTAGTTTACTCTGTGGATTTTGCTTTTGAGTAGATACTACAAGCTATGAATTTTACTACTTTTTATTCATACGACCCAATGTGCTCTAATTTCTAATGAATTATTGGCAGTGGCTGGTTTTCTATCCGCCGCTTCCACATTCAGGCGCTATCGTATATGCGCAAATAGCCAGCATGAGTCCGCAAGAAATTTGTATGGCGAAAACTATTTGGTACCGGTTATGAAGGATGGTGTCTGCTACTACGCCTACCAAATATTTTTTCGATTTAGGTGCTTAATTTCGAGAAATCGAACCTTAGATGCCTTTCGCGCCATACTGAATTAATGAATTATTGGCAGTGGCTGATTTGCTACTCGCCGCTTCCACTTCCAGGCGCTATCGTATATGCGCAAATAGCCAGCGTAAGTTAACCGCAAGAAATTTGTATGGCGAAAGACATCTAACGCGGGTTTTCTCAAAATTAGGAACTTTTCATGAAAAACTATTTGGTACCGGTTATGTAGGAAGGTGTCCGCTACTACGCCTACCAAATATTTTTTCGATGAAGGTGCTTAATTTTGAGAAATCGAACCTTAGATGCCTTTCGCCATACTGATTTCAGAAAGTTAACTCCTAGTGTGCCGCTGTAATTACGCTCAAAGCAGGCGATTCATTGATTAAAGTTAACTCCTAGTGTGCCGCTGTAAGCACACTCAAAGCAGGCGATTCATTGATCCTCTTCATTTTTCTTATTTTTAAGCTCTCTACAGCATGATCACAGAAATACGTCGAAGACACACACAAAAATTAGATAGACTGCCTATAAGTTGTTGTGATGAAGAGAATACATTATTCTTATATAGGGATGTTCAAAAACATCCTAGACGTGCAGAATCTGTAATTTGTACAGAATTATTCACTTCTATAACGAGTTTCAAGAACTGACCACTTTCACAGATGGTCCAACAATTTTCCAGATGACCTCAATTGGCCACTCAGGTCCATAAAATGGGTCGCGACAATGATATGTTGTTCAGAATACGATGATGATATGCTTTGAAACAACCGCGCTCTCCTTTGATGAGTAACATGATTTGAACAATTTTACGGATGTTCCGGAGGTCCTCAGGTGGCTGCTCAGGTTCATTAGAAAAGGTCACGATAATCATTTGTTACTGAGAGAGCGATAATGAAAAGCTTTAAAAAATGCGCTAACATGAATTGCCCACTTTTACAGATCTTCCGGAGGATCCCTTGTTGCCAGTACACTAAGGTCCATAAAAAGGGTCACGACAATCATTTGTTACTCATTTTGCGAAAATGAAAATCTTTAAAAAACGCGCACTTCTGGGATGAGAAACATTATTTGACAATTTTTACGGGAATTTCGGGTATTCCGGATGAACTCAGCTGGTTCTTCAGGTCCATAAAAAGGTCAAGACAATCAATTGTTACTCAGAGTGCGACAATGAAAAGCTTTGAAAAAACCACGCGCTTCTAGAATGCGTTACATTAATTGGCAACTTTTACGGATGCTTAGGGTCTTCCGGATGACCATAAAAAAGGATCACGACAATCATCAATATTAAGCTTTGAAAAACCGCGCTCTTCTATGATGAGTAACAAGATTTGACAATTTTTACGGGAATTCCGGGCCTTCCGGAGGTCCTTAGGTGGCCATTCAGGTCCATAAGCAAGGATCACGACAATCATTCGTTACTCAGAACAATAAAAAACTTTGAAAAAACGCGCTCTTCTAGGATGACTTTCATGAATGGGCCACTTTTACGGGTCTTCCGGGCCACCATTCAGGTCCATAAAAAAGGGTAATCGCGACAATCATTTGTTACTTAGCATGCAACAATGAAAAGCTTTGAAAAAACCGCGCTCTTCTAGCTTCTAGCACAGACAAACAGACATAACACTCGTCAAATTTCCATCGTTCACTGATTTACTGGTCAATTCAAATAATATTAGTTGGCCAATCGATCACTAGGGGCGCGCGCATCGGATTTACTAGAGTTTGACGATTGCTCACTACCGCCATCTGGATCGTGATTTGCCCAACTAACTGAAATCAACAGATGTCGTTAGTGTTTGAACGACGATGAATTTGATAAGTGAATGTTCAATGTGTTATGTCTGTTTGTCTGTGCTTCTAGCTAGGATGAGTAACATGATTTGACAATTTTTACGGGTGTTCCGGGTCTTCAGATGGCCACTCAGATCCATAAACCACGACAATTGTTACTCATAGTGCTACAATGAAAAGATTTGGATAAACCGCGCTCTTCTAGGGTGAGTTTCATGAATGGACCACTTTTACGGATGTTCCGGGTCTTCCACTCAGGTCCATAAGAAAGGGTCACAACACAACATTCATTTGTTACTCATAGTGCGACAATGAAAATTTTTGAAAAAACCGCGCACTTCTATGATGAGTAACACGATTTGATAATTTTTACGGAAGTTCCGGGCATTCCGGAGGACCTCAGATGGCTACTCAGGTCCATAAGCAAGGGTCACGACAATCATTTGTTACTCAATGTGCGACAATGAAAAGATTAAAAAAAAACCGCGCTCTTCTAGGATGAGTTCCACTTTTACGGGTGTTCCGGATCTTCCATTCAGGTCCATAAAAAGGATCACGACATACATTTGCTACTCATAGTGCAACAAAATCGCACTCTTCTATGTTGAGTAACACGATTTGACCATTTTTACGGACCTTTCGGAGGACCTCAGGTGGCCACTCGGATCCATAAGCAAGGCTCACGACAATCATTTGTTACTCAGAGTGCGACAATAAAAAGCTTAAAAAAACACGGTCTTTTAGGATGAGTAACATAAATTGACCACTTTAACGTGTGTTCCGAGTCTTCCACTCTCAGGTCCATAAAAAAGAGCCACGCCAATCATTTGTTACTGAGAGTGCGATAATAAAAAAATCTCTGACAAAAAAAGCGCTCTTTTAAGATGAGTAACACGATTTGCCAATTTTTACGAGAATTCCGGGTCTTCCGGAGGACCTCACGTGGCCACTGAGGTCCATAAAAAGGGTCACGACAATCATTTGCTACCCAGAGTGCGACAGTGAAAAGCTTTGAAACAACCGCGCAATTGATCTACGACGGCCCGTATGGAATAAAAATAGTCAACATGTGACACCACCACGGCGTAGATATGTCTTTTGGTTCCCATATCGGTGCTAATAAGTTAAGCCGCCGCCCAGCGCGGCAAGATCGCATTTAAGGGGCAGGAAACACCTGCAAAATCAAAATTCGTATTGATAAATTCCAATATCAACAGGAATGCGCGGTACGGTGCTTTCGTGTATTTAAATTTCGATTAGTTTGTTCTACAAAAATGTTTCATTTTGCTGCGCTGCAAAACAAACTCACTTATCTGCTAGTTTAGTATTCTGGCTCGCCATACAATGAAAACTTTGGTGTTCATGCTCCAAACCAAGCACACGAAATTTGTCTGCAGTGCAAATAACTTCCCTTCATTGCATTTTAGGTGTTGATCAACTTGTTTTTATAGATATCGGACAAGCTCTGTGCAAGTAACTCGTTGACGGGTCCAAAAATAAAGACACCAGATTTTATGTTTCACCGATCATTCCAATTTGTTGATTCTTAACCCCGGTTCATCGTATAGGATTGATTGATCATCGCATATAATTTGAATGATCTGCTGCTTCTAATCCCTGTACGGTACAGTTGTACTATTTGTCTAATAGTCAAATATTTGCAAAGTTCACCCAGACAGGCATCAAACATGTTAACTATTCTGGCAGAATAAAATCCGAACTGCGATGGTTCCATTTACTTGCATTTATTTTATCACCGACCCACTAAGGGTCGCATTGAATTGTGTAGACCATCAATTTTTATTTAAACCTTTGCTATACGGCTGCTGACCGTAGACATAAATATGAGTCTGTCTGTCTCAACCGCAACCGCGATCACCGGTTATTAAAATCTGTTGGCTTGTTCGGCGTGGCACCAAACTAGAATTCGAAAGTAAGGACTTACGCTTCGAACTTTTTTTCGAAGTTTTGTCAAAATAAATGATGCGTTGTTTAACACATCTTTATGCGAATCCATCGCACTATTTCGGCAGATCGGTAAATAAATTGTCAAAATTGTGCCGAATCTGGCCATAGGTCTCGATTGAATTGATCTCTTTTTAAATTTTAACATGAGTCATGGCCTACTTTCGCCGTAACAAACCTACTGAATAAAAGTTATTCTCCATCTTGTACTAAGCAGGTCAAGATCGGTTGTGTTCCAATGGAACCAGAATAAGTGCTCCGCATTGGCTTTCACTGCTCCGCTGCCACCGCTCAAGTCTTCAACATCACAAATATCCTCATGCAGCACGAACTCTCGAAATGGTATCCTGGAGGGGTTCCATTCCCGGTTCCATTGACGGGTCCAAAAATAAAGGCACCAGATTTTATGTTTCACCGAACATTCCAATTTGTTGACTCCCAACTCTGGTTCATCGTATTAGAACTAACAACGCAAAAAAACTATCGCAAATAATTTGAGTGATCTGAATTGCTGCTTGGAATCCCTTCAACGCCAAGTAGGTACCTACTATTTGTCTAATAGTCAAATATTTGCAAAGTTCACCTAGACAGGCACCAAACATGTCGACTATTCTTGCAGAATTGCGATGGTGCTTTTACTTACATTTATTTAATCGACGAGGCCCCTAAAGGGTCGCATTGAATTGCGAAAGCAATCAATTTTTGTTTAAAAACTTTGCTACGGTTTGCTAACCGTAGACAAAAATATGAGTCTAAACCGCAACCGCGATCACCGGTTATTAAAATCTGTTGGCTTGTTCGGCGTGGTACCATACTAGAATTCGAAAGTAAGGACTTACGATTCGAACTTTTTTTCGAAGTTTTGTCAAAATATATGATGCGTTGTTTAGCACATCTTTATGCGAATCCATCGTACTACTTCGGCAGATGGGTAAATAAATTGTCAAAATTGTGCCGAATCTGGCCATAGGTCTCGATTGAATTGAACTCTTTTTATATTTTTACATGAGTCATGGCCTACTTTCGCCGTAACAAATCTACTGAATAAAAGTTATTCTCCATCTTGTACTAAGCAGGTCAAGATCGGTTGTGTTCCAATGGAATCAGAATAAGTGCTCCGCATTTGATTCCACTGTAGAACGTTGTGAGGTGGACTTTCTCACCGTCTCATCGCTCAAGTCTTCAACATCACCAATATCCTCATGCAGCACGAACTCTCAAAATGGTACCCTGGAGGGGTACCATTCCCGCAGGCAGTTTAAGTGGATTTCCTCTGAAGCCATTCGGATGTAGATACGAATGTGGATCTGGTGAAAGAAGCCATTTCATTGCAATGTAATTACGAATGATTACGAAATATTAAATGATCAAACGCAGAGGACTGAGAAGATTCAGTCATGATCAATCAAAGTTCCTTCGCAGCATCACGGCAATGCGGTGTCAAAAAGTCTTCCTAGGTATCAGACCTCATAACTGTTGTATGTGACATCCTGGTTTCAGACCAGGGAAGCAAAGATAGTCCTCACAAAACAGCAAACCAGCGGGGTAATCTTCTATGACCCCAGCAGAAGTTTTTAACCTATTTTAAGTGAAGTAAATTTAGGACTCGGTGTTCGCTTCTATACACAGTCGTGTTTTGGAACATGCTGCCAAAGATCCCTTGCTGTCAGTTAATTTTTACTCAGAGCGTCCAATGTAATGTTGCTGACATCAGCCAATTGCCTCCCCAAGAATCGACTTTGACCTCCTCCTTGCTTTCTTGTTTGGTCGGGACTGATGCTAGATGAAGCTTCAGTGAGAATGTCAATGATGTGGCTGCTGAATTCAGCGATCCAATATGTGACTGGTTAAATGCAAATGTCCCTGTGAAAAGGAAATCCACATCCGTTCCTTGGAGTACGGCTCAACTAAAAAACATAAATAAATCGCAGTTAAAAGCGTTGGTCATTGCACGACTGAATTTTTGAGCGCGCTAGTGACGACTATTTATCTATCAAATCTCGATTAGTTTGATGTTTCCAGCGAACAAGCGCCGCAAATGAACAGAATTTGTCGCAGCCGGAAATCGGCAATTAACGACTTGGTACTTTCCTTGTGTGAATTTGTGGAGCAGGTCGCGTATCGCCTCCCGATCTGATGTATGCCATGCTGTGCGTTACAAAGACCGGGCAAGCTTTGATCAAATAAATAATCCCGTAAGCTAGTAGATAACATTTCTCCTGAAAGCCTTTTGGCATTGCGCTAGTTTTCAACGAGTGCACGGAAAAGGGGATCGGTTCATGGATCCGAGGAACAGCAACATAAAAAGTAGATTTTATTGTTGTTCGAGTACATCAGCAGCCAACTATTTAACGCCCAAGTAATTTTAATGCGAACCTGTTCCTTAGCCTGGCCTTTGGTCATAAAATGAAATACGTAACATTTGAGTAAAAGATACGGAATATTAATCATAGCTATAAAAGCAATAATACTGTCCGTGTCCAAAGAAGAAGATGAACACCGTCGTAGAGTGTGGCGAGCGATGTTGACACCTGTTTGAAACTCCTTATCAAACCTGTTATAGCTGGTTGCAACATACTATAATTAGTATTCCGGAGAATGGTAAACGCGCAGAGCGGAAGATTGCTACTCAACGCTCGTGTGGACACAGCAGTTTCACTCGACTCAAAGCAGTTCCTTTTAGCATGCGGAGATTTTGTAAACAACCAAACCGAACTCGGCATTGTGCATCCTATCCGAATCGACTCAATCGGTTGGTTCAAGTTGCCATTCTGCCATTATCTGATAACTTGGCGTTATCAATTTGGATTGCAGACAATCATTATTCGCCAGACTGTGTAGTAAAATGACTATGTTTACAAAGGCATTGAACAATAACAATCGAATTAAAATTGTTTTCTATTTTGAAATGAGATTAGCACAGATTGATTAACACCGACACCAACTGTGGCAACAGGTGGCAACCAATTTCGGCACGGCTGGGACCAAAAGCAATCCAGATGTGGAGCGCAAATTGAGGGCGCACATCTTTTATCCTATTAGGCATCTGTATACCCTAGCTCGAACGATGTCTTGAATAAAACCGTTTCCATGGTATATATCGATTTTCTCTTATACTATCGACAGACATATGATTTCCGCACAATGATTTTCGTATCACGCTGTACGCGTACAGTGACAAGATGACACACATCTTTTCTTTCCACTGTTGTATCTATTTGAAAGTTTGTTTTGAAAAATCATAAACTGTTATTATAGTTTTTATGAGTATTACACAATATTTACCCATATTTTTTTAACAAATTGTGAATTCGCGTCAGCAGTTTATTCGTCGATATGAAAACGTCATTGTTTTCCAATTCTTCGTATAGGTATTTTAGCAGAAATATGCGAGTTCTTGCAAATATTCCGCTGGGCAATTATTTCTGCGGACGTTAATCACTCTATTCTATGGTTTGGGGCGATTTGAGCATCCATGAATTACTTATCGCTTGGAGGTGGGATGGTGGGTTGCCCGTAGTGTGACAATCCATACAAAAAATTTAGAGACTTGAAAAAGCTTTTAGAGGGGTTGAAAATGGACAATTTTTGCGTTATGTAATTAATGGATCTTCCCTCAGTGCAAACGGCACTGATCGTTTAATTCATTTGGACATTTTGAAGGATAAAGCCAGCACTGTTCAATTGGGTCATAAATCCTGTAACAGGTTTATTCGGACACGGAACTCCGGGTTTTTTAAACACTTATTTACTTCACCCTGACTACCGTTTATTTCTGCACTCCACTTTTTACCTCCACGAGATCCTCCTCCTCTCCTCCTCCCTCTACAAACACTACAGATCCAATTTTAAATTTGTACAAAAAACATTCTTCCCATCTAAAAAGTAGATGCTGACTAATGGCAAATCAAAGATTCCGCATACTTCCCAATCCCCAGACCTCATTCCAATTAAACCCATGAAACTTTTGCATTACATAATGTTCGAAATCACACGATGCAGAACTCAAACCATTGATTATCATGCAAAAGTGACGGTAGATCTTCCCGAAACAAACCCAAGAACTGGCAAAATCAATAGGAAAGACATCTTCAGAGCATAATTGTAGCAAATAATGGGATTACGAATAATTATTTTGCCAATGTTGTGGAAAATATAATCCGGGATTGCGGAAAAACGAATTTTACTCAGTCAGCTTGCAAATATTTGTTTTTATTTTATATGTCAAACGGCGTATTTGACATTTCAAAACAACAAATTATGTTCTGTTTCGTACAATACAACGGTCGAAGGGCAGGGTATGGAAATCATCGTGCTATCGTGATACCAGCGTGATTCTGGGTGACAGACATATGATTTTATGCTGTACAGTGATATTGGTATCATATATGTGTCACAAGTATTAGCTCCTTTGCATGTCCTGAGCTGCGGGTTCTTACATTTTTGCTTTTCTCGTACAACAAAGTTGTACCGAAAGGCTATCGTTTCACTCCAAGATCGAACATTTTATAGAAGCCTCGGATATCCAAAGAGACTGGACAAAATTTGTCTTAATATGTCTTTCTGACGGTGGGAAGGTCTACGCACAAACGCTAAGAAAAACATAAGTAAGCCAACTTTTCATATAGTTTTCCCAAATTGATTTTCTTGAGCTTAATAACGATCGTCCGTTGCATTTTAATGATATGAAGAAAATGGTGCACCGAACCATACAAGGTTGGTGTCCTGGCTAAATGCAAGAAAGGCAGTATCACGACTCTGTGAATTAAGTTGGGTTTTATTTTTCGGTGGAATAATTCGATGCGCTCTGGTTAAAAACCGCAATTTAAATCGAAAGCTTGATATCATGAAAGGAGGGTCAAATAATACATATGGCAGAGATATATTATAAAGACCACCTAACTACAAGCTAACCATTTTTCTATAAATTATTGTGCCTTGGCTGCGATCCATATTGTGCCTGGCAGTAAAGTGCCAACTTTTGTAATCATTTTCCAAAGGCTCTCAAATGCGAGGCCACATTCCTTCGCAATGCAAATAACACGTGCCACCGAAGCATTCAGCTCTACAACGTGACGGCTCAAGTTTTCGAAAAAATACCAAAGTACCGTTTCCGGTTTCCTGTTTGCTTTTCTTAGGCGACTACCTCTCTGGAGTTTATTATGAGGGCGTGATTTTTTTTTAAATGCGCAGTACGACTTCTCGTTACCATGGGCAGCTTGGTTTCAGTTCGTCGAAAATATTAACGCAAACAGTGCAAATTCTGATCACGGCAACCTTGAAGATTGTGTTGGACGTTTACAGCGCTTCATGGGTTCGTGTTTTTTTTTTAGGAATGGACCCAAGCAACTGACGCAACCGAACAAGCTCGGAGCCCGTTATTGGCTTGTAGGGCTGAAGCACAGCTTTTCTGAATACTGGCGGTGGAGCATGAATGGCCGAAACTTTTACGGCTTTTGCATCTTCAACAGCTTAGGTATATGTTTTGGCAGTCAATGCTTCTAAATATTGCGGTAATTTTGAATTTTTTCATTTCTGTTTGCAAACTACTCAAATAATCCACTCGTTTTTTTGTTGTGGATGCTTCGGTAAAAAGTGTTCTTCGAATCATGTTTCTGTTTTAATCACTCTCCATCATGAGAGGCTTGGCTTCAGATTCCCGTAAACGGTGCAATTTCTAATCGCAGCAACCTTGAAAATTGTATTCGACGTTTACAGCGCTTCATTTGTTCGTGTTTAAAGCAATGGACCTAAGTAAATGACACAACCAAATTAGCCCGGAGCCTGTTCTTGGCTTGTAGGTCGCAAGCACAGCTTTTTTTTGCTACTTTGAATACTGGTCGTGAACCTGAATGGTTGAAACATTTACGGCTAATTCGATGTTGGTTACAACTTAGGAAAACCAAAGCATGCTGCTATCTTTTTCGCATCGTCCTCAACAATCCGGTCCTTTCGGCAACCAATAGTCTTCATCGTGGCAGAGCGATTTCTGTTAGACTAAGTTAATGCTTCTAAATACTGCGGTCAGAATGGATTTTTCATTTGTGTTTGGAAACTTCTCAAATAATCCACTCATTTTTGTTATTGTTGTGGGTATTTCGATAAAAACTGTTCCTCGAATATTGTTTTCTGTTTTAATCACTCCCTATGCTGGACAGCTTGGCTTCAAATTCCCGCAAGAAGTGCAATTTTCTGATCACAGCAACCTTGACGATTGTGTTCGACGTTTGCAACGCTCCATGGGTTCGTGTTTGTTGGAATGGACCTAAGCAACTGGCACATCGAACTAGCCCAGAGCCTGCTATTGGCTAGTAGGTCTCAAGCACAGCTTTTCTGCTACTTTGAATGCTGGCGGTGGAATACGGCTTTTACGTCTTCAACAGCACAGGCTTATTTTTGGCAACCAATAGTCTTCTTCTCCTTCTAAATACTGCGGTCATTATTACTTTCATTTCTGTTTGCAAACTACTCAAATAATCCAGTCGTTTTTTTGTGGATGTTTCGGTAAAATATGTTCCTCGAATCCTGTTTTTTGTTTTAATCACTCTCCATTATGAAAGGCTTGTCTTCAGATTCCCGTAAACGGTACAATTTCTAATCGCAGCAACCTTGAAAGTTGTGTTCGACGTTTACAAACTTCATGGGTTCGTGTTTAAAGCAATGGACCTGAGCAACTGACACAACCGAACTAGCCCGGAGCCTGTTCGTAGCTTGTAGGTCTCAAGCACAGCTTTTCTGAATATACTGATGATGAACCTGAATGGTCGAAACTTTTACGGCTGATTCGTTGTTGATTACAGCTTAGAAAAACCAAAGCATGCTGATTGCTGATATCTTTTTCGCATCGTCTTCAACAATCCGGGCCTCTTTTTTTGGCAACCAAAAGTCTTCATCGTGTAAGGGCGATTTCTGTTAGACTGAGTCTTTACTGCTTCTAAATATTGCGGTCAGAATGGATTTTTCATTTGTGTTTGGAAACTTCTCAACTAATGCACTCGTTTTTTTTTGTTGCGGGCGTTTCGGTAAAAATTGATCCTCGAATCTTGTTTTCTGTTTTATTCACTCTCGATCCTGGGGAACTTAGCTTTAGATTACCGCAAACGGTGAGTGAAATTTCTGATCACAGCAACCTTGAAGATTGTGTTCGACGTTTACAACGCTTCATGCGTTCGTGTTTGTTGGAATGGACCCAGGCAACTGACGCAACCAACCTAGCCCGGAGCCTGTTATTGGCTTGTAGGTCTCAAGAACAGCTTTTTTGCTATTCTATTCTGAATACTGGCGGTGGAACCTGAATGGTCGAATTTTTTACGGCTTTCACGTCTTCGACAGCTCGTACTTATTTTTTGGCAATCAATAGTCTTCTTCTGCTTCTAAATATTGCGGTCATAATGAATTTTTCATTGTTGTTTGAAAACTACTCAAATAATCCACTCGTTTTTTGTTGTAGGTGTTTCGGTAAAAAGTGTTTCTCGTATCATGTTTACTGTTTCAATCACTTTCCATCATATGCAGCTTGGCTTCAGATTCCCGCAAACGGTGCAATTGCTGATCTCAGCAACCTTGAAAATCGTGTTCGATGTGGATTCGTGTTTAAAGCAATGCATGGACCCAAGCAACTGACAAACCAAACTAGCCCGGAGCCTGTTCTTGGCTTGTATGTCTCAAGCACAGCTTTTCTGCTATTCTGAATACTGGCTGTGGAACGGAGAGGTCGAAACTTTTACGGCTGATTCATTGTTGGTTGCAGCTTAGAAAAACCAACAGCATGCTGATATCTTTTTTCCCGCCGTCTTCAACAACCAGGTCTTTTTTTTAGCAACCAATAGTCCTTATCGTGTTAGAGCAATTTCTGTTAGACTGAGTCTATACTGCTTCTAAATACTGCGGTCAGAATTGAATCTTTATTTGTGTTTGGAAACTTCTCAAAAAATACACTCGTTTTTTTTGGTTGTGGGTGTTGTTTCGATAAAAACTGTTCCTCGAATCTTGTTTTCTGTTTTAATTACTCTCTATTATAGACAGCTTGGCTTCAGTGTCCTGCAAGCAGTGCAATTTTTGATCGCAGCAAACTTGAAAATTGTTTTCGACGTTTACAACGCTTCATGATGGGTTCGTGTTTAAAGCAATGGACCCAAGCAACTGACACAACCGAACTAGCCCGGAGCCTGTTCTTGACTTGTAGGTCTCAAGCACTGTTTTTCTGCTATTCTAAATACTGATGATGAACCTGAATGGTCGAAACTTTTACACCAGATTCGTTGTTGGTTACAGCTAAGGAAAACCAAAACATGCTGATTGCTGATATCTTTTACGTGGCGTCTTCAACAGTACGGGCTTATTTTTTTAACAACCAATAGTTGTTATCGTGTTAGAGCGATTTCTGTTGGACTGACTAAGTTAATGCTTCTAAATACTGCGGTCAGAATGGATTTTTCATTTGTGTTTGGAAACTTCTCAACTAATCCACTCGTTTTCTGTTGTGGGTGTTTCGGTAAAAGACAGATTGGCTTCAGATTACTGAAAGCCGTGCCATTTCTGATAAAAAAAAATGTGTTCAACGTATACAACGCTTCATGAGTTCGTGTTTGAAGGAATGTACCTCAGCAACTGACAAACCCGAACTAGCCTGGAGCCTATTCTCGGCTTGTAGGCCTTAAGCCCAGCTATTCTGCTATTCTGAATACTGGCCGTGAACCTGAATGGTTGAAACTTTTACGACTGATTCGTTGTTGGTTACAGCTTAGGAAAACCAAAGCATGCTGATATCTTTTCGCATCGTCGTCTTATTTTTTTCTCAACCAATAGTCTTCATCGTGTCAGAGCACTGTCTGTTAGACTAAGCATATACTTCTAAATACTGCGGTCAGTATAGATTTTTCATTTGTGTTTGGAAACTTCTCAAATAATCCACTCGTTTTTTGTCGTTGTGGGTGATCTGGTTCCTTGTTTTAATCAATGTTTTGGATAGCTTAGCTTCAGATTCCCGCAAGCTGTGCAATTTCTGATCACAGCAACCTTGACGATTGTGTTAGACGTTTACAACGCTTCATGGTGTTTGTAGGAACGGACTTTAGCAACTAACGTCCGGAGCTTATCATTGGCCTCGAGAACTCAGGCACAGTATTTAGAATAGCAGAATACTGACGATGAGACTGAACGATCGAAACTTGCGGTTCTTTCGATGCAGGCTTCTACAAGAAAACCATATCATGCTGATATCTGTCTCGCATCCTCTTCAATAGCCCGGCCTAGTTTTATGGCCAGAAAAAGTCTGCTTTAGCAGCAATTTCTGTTAGACTGAAACCATCCTTCGAATGGGCCAACTAATGCTTCTCAATGCTGTGGTGCGAATGGATTGTCCACATCCATTTGGAAACAACGTGATCTTTGTCGTGGATGTTTCGGTAAAAACTGTAAAAACTTGTTTTTCGTGTTGATCGCTTTCTGTCCTGGGACACACATGTCCCGGGCACGTTTTTTCTGCTGATATACTTCAGACTGTGGACCTGAACGGTCCGGAATTTTACGACTGATTCTTTTTAGGTTGCGGCTCATGTTACGGTTAAGGAAACCACGGCCTGATGATATTGGTGTTTTCTGCAGCCCCGTCCCATTTCGGCAAGCAAGGACTCAGCAGGCAAAGCCTGCCTTGACAGGTTCAGCATCGTGCTAGAATGACTTGAATGACTGTTAGACAAGGCTGGCTGTTCAATACTTTGGACAGACAGCTGACTGCACTGTGATTCCTTTCCCGTGATTTCATTTCTTTCTATATGTGTCCCGACTGTTGGCACTGTATGTATCACGCTGGAATCGCACTCTTTGTGCAAGTCATCGTGAATTTGAAGTTGTCTGGACCGGTTTGCCGACTCAGATCTTCTGAAGCTGCCAGCAATGCTAAGCTAAGTTGAATGGCTTTTCAATCCCTCATCAAATTACTGGCAACCGCAAATGTGCACGGCGCTAGGAAGATAGTTGCATCAGTCATGACATCTGAATACGGGATGCATGCCCGATGTGATTTCCCTCTCGCTGTAGCATGGACAGCGTATTGGACATATCGCTTTCATTATGCATTGCAGGAAACAGCTCCAAATATTTAGCACGAACAATTGCCCCATAACCGTCTTGCCGTTTCAAAGTCATCGCCATTCGCTAGCAGTTCCTGCAGCTGATTTACCTCCAAGCTACAATAAGGTTCGTGTCTTGGCTACACCCACTGTGCGATGCAGAGCTACATAGCGGCAGGCGCATTTCTAAACATATTCCGAATGCTTCGAAGCAATTGCGGCTTTTTCTCTGTGGGCTGTTCGAACCAATGTCCCATCACCTCCCAGGATTACCTCTATTGGCTTATCCAGGACGGATGTTCCACATCTTCGGCGGAATGGTTTCCTTTCAACGGTGAACGGCATCGTCATCGCATCCATTGCCACAATTCCACCGAAATCAGGAAACAGGTCGTTGATGTCGATTCCATTCTTAGTCTGCAATCAAGACAAAGTTAAGGCACACACTTCAGTAACGGGGAACACTACCGACTCACTTTCATCCAGATGCTTTCCACGGGCTGCTGCAGAGTTTCAGCGAGATTCTCTATTCCGCCATTTGGTCGCAGCCTCACGACCCATTTTTCATCTGCTCGGCATCTGTGGAATGACTATCAAGAGTTGATTTTGTATCTGAATTCCTCTGCAGTGGATCACTCGTGTTTCGGGTTAAACAGTTTCTTCAAATTTGTACAAATATTTACGAAAAGTACTCCAGCCCTTCAAATGCGTTAACATTGGGATGGTATCACCTTGTTCTTCTACTGGCACTACACAGTGGATACCCCAACTGAGACATTGTTTCTTCTGACTTTACAATTCTGGAGTTTTAGCTGTGTTTATCTCCGTATCCATGCGTTTTACAGCAACGCTTGAAAACGATCCGATTGTATCAAGTTATATTAGAAAACCTATGATAAAACAACTGCTACCAGCAAAGCGATATGCAATGCACTAATAAGGACATCCAAAAAAAAGTTGAGGAAATATCTACCTATAAAACAACTATTCGTAGCAAGCCTTGACAACTGAATGCTTCTTTAAATCAGCATTAAGGGCCATGTACGTATGCCAGCAAGGACCATTATGCAGTCTATTCACATAAAACTGATGGGTGCTGAGCGCTTAAGTCATATTATAAGAGTCTGCCCTCCGGGCTTAATCTACTGGGATTATTGACCACTTTCCAGGGCACGTTTCCGTACCTGGAAATGACATGCAATCGGCGTGGTTTGATCCTGTTCGATCACGTGCAATGTCCGGTTACTTTGATATCGTCCGAGATTCATTTTCAAGCTTTCCTTTCCCCAAACAAAACCAACTTCGATGGTTGTTGGCTCCGCTGGCATGATTCGAAAATTTCTTGTAGAGTAAGGTTTGAGCTTTGGCTGCAAACGAGCTCTTCAGCGGTGAACAATCCACGCTTGGCAACAGTTGCACAAAAATACTCGAAATACTTTTAGACAATATTGTACGTAATGATAATTCATGAATTTTTAACATATCGATCGAGTAATTTAGTTTATCTTCATTCTTAAAAAACAGGACTTAGTTACTAAGCTCCCTTATTTCCTTCTATCGTATGACATAAAAGTAGATTGCTCCCGGAAGGAATTCTATTCTACCGATCCAACTAGAAGTTGCAATGGAAATCCGGGAAACATTTCCACTACGAACCGAGAATACAATTTTAGAATGCACCCGCGCCCCAAGACTAATTGGCAGCAACTTCCTGGAAAATCTGCCAGACAAGACGGTAAATAAATGCCATGGTTGGTGGACAGCAGCATTGGATGACACCATTCGGATCTCGTTATCCCGACTGCATCCGCCCCGACGTTGTCAAGGCACATCTTTCGCAGAATAACAATCTTTTGCTATACAGTTGCTTCGAGGCAAACGCTTTAATTCTATTTTTGAGCGATGTTGAAAAAGAAATAAACTGTGATGATTGATAGTTTTGAAAACATCAGTCAATCTGATCTAATTAATGCCTGTTGCAAGTTTCCGTATTTCGAAATAAAAAATAAACAATTTTCTGTTAAATTCACATGAACAAAAAATCATCTAAACCTCAATCAATGGTCGACCATGGATAAGTTCTATACAATGTTGGAGTTGGAACTAATTTTAAGTAGCTGCAGCTTAGCGTGTGAGTACATTTTTGCTTGAACTCAAAACTGTTTTAAAATTTTATAATGTGCTATATTCAGATTTCAAATGAATTTAATATTTATGAAAATAAAATTGTCAAAACAAACCAAGCGAAATTTGTGTGACTCTGGTTAAACAGTTCTTAAAATTTGTGGATTCCGAAGAGTCTGCTTTGATGGAAGTTTAACTGTCCAAAGTGGAATCCTGGAATTCCGAAAAAAATCTTTGAAGCGGAATTTTTAGATTCCCAAACGGAATCTTTAGATCACCGAACCAGTGGCGTAGCCACGGGGGTGGTTTTGGTGTTAACCCCCCCCCCCCAGAGACAACATTTTTGGAAGAAATTTTTTTTTTCGAAAAAAAAAATGTTCAGGAAACCCCCCCCCCCAGACCAATTTTCTGGCTACGCCACTGCACCGAACTGAATATTTCGATTTCAACACGGATTTTTTGGATTCCCTAAAATAATCTTTGGGAGTTTTTAAATTTCTAAACGTAATCTTTAGATTCCCAAACGGAGTTTTGAAAATCATAATCCTAATCTTCTGACTCTGAAACGGAATCTTAAAATAAATTTGAAACGGTATCCCAAACGAAATATTTAGATTGCCGAACGGAATCTTCAGATTTCCAACATAATTTTTGGATTCCCTAACGAAATCTTTAGAATCCCAAAATGAATTTTAAACGATATCTTAATATTCTTAAACGGAATCTTTGAATTCCCAAACAGAATCTTTAGATTACCAAACGAAATATTCGGATTCCCAAATTCAGTCGGATTATTAAACGAAATCTGAAGATTCCAAAACGAAATCTTTATATTCCCAAACGCAATCTTTAGAACAAAATATTCATATTTCCAAATTGAATTAGATTGGCGAACGAAATCTTCAGATTCCCAAACAGATTCTTCAGACTCTCAAACGAAATATTCAGACGGAATTTTTAGATTCCCAATCGTTATCTTCAGTTTCCTAGAGAGACTTTTTAGATTCCGAAACGGAATCTCTGGATTCTCAAATAAAATCTTTAGATTCCTAAACGGAATCTTCAGATTCCTTAACGAAATCTTTAAATTCTCAAACGGAATATTTAGATTCCCCAGGAGAATCTCCAAACTGAATTTTTAGATTCCCAAATGGAATTTTTAGATTCTCAAACGGAACCTTTAGTTTCCCAAACGGAAGCTTCAGATTCCCAAACGGAATTTTTAGATTTCAAAACGGAATCTCTAGATTTCGAAGCTGGATCTCTAGATTCCGAAGCGGAATCTCTAGATTCCGAAGAGGAATCTCTAGATTCCGAAGAGGAATCTCTAGATACCGAAGAGGAATCTCTATATTCGAAACGGAATCCGAAGAGGAATCTCTAGATTCGAAACGGAATCCGAAGAGGAATCTCTAGATTCCGAAGAGAAATCTCTAGATTCCGAAGAGGAATCTCTAGATTCCGAAGAGGAATCTCTAGATTCCGAAGAGGAATCTCTAGATTCCGAAGAGGAATCTCTAGATTCCGAAAAGGAATTTCTAGATTCCGAAAAGGAATCTCTAGATTCCGAAAAGGAATCTCTAGATTCCGAAAAGGAATCTCTAGATTCCGAAGCGGAATCTTTAAATTCCGAAGCGGAATCTCTAGATTACGAAACGGTATCTTTAGATTCCAAAACGGAATTTCTAAATTCTTAAACGGAATCTCTAGATTCCTAAACGGAATCTCTAGATTTCAAAACGGAATCTCCAGATTCCGAAATGGAATCCCTAAATTCCGAAGAGGAATCCGAAGATTCCGAAAAGGAATCTCTAGATTCCGAAATGATATCTCTAGATTAAGAAACGGTATCTATAGATTCCGAAACGGAAACTTTAGATTCCCGAACAAAGTCTTTAGATTCTCAATCGGAATATTCAAATTCCCAAAGATTCAAAAACGGAATCTCTAGATTCCGAAACGGAATCTCTAGATTTCGAAACGGAATCTTTAGATTCCTAAACGGAAGCTTTAGTTTCCTGAATGAAATCTTTAGATTATCAAACGGAATTTTTAGATTTCAAAACGAAACGGAATCTCTAGATTCCGAAACGGAATCTTTAGATTCCAAAGCGGAATCTCTAGATTCCGAAACGGAATCTCCAGATTCCGAAACGGAATGTCCAGATTCCGAAACGGAATCTCCAGATTCCGAAACGGGGTCCGTAGATTGCGAAACGAAATCTCTAGATTCCAAAACGGAATCTGTAGATTTCGAAACGGAATCTCTAGATTTCGAAACGGAATCTCTAGATTTCGAAACGGAATCTTTAGATTCCTAAACGGAGGCTTTAGTTTCCTGAATGAAATCTATAGGTTCTCAAACGGAATTTTTAGATTTCAAAACGAAAAGGAATCTCTAGATTCCGAAACGGAGTCTGTAGATTCCGAAACGGAATATGTAGATTTCGAAACGAAATCTCTAGATTTCGAAATCGAATCTCTAGATTTCGAAACGGAATCTCTAGACTCCGAAACAGAATCTCTAGATTTCGAAACGGAATCTCTATATTCCGAAACGGAATTTCTAGATTCCGAAACGGAATCTCTGGATTCCGAAACGGAATCTCTAGATTCCGAAGCGGAATCTCTAGATTCCGAAGCGGAATCTCTAGATTCCGAAGCGGAATCTCTAGATTCCGAAGCGGAATCTCTAGATTCCGAAGCGGAATCTCTAGATTCCGAAGCGGAATCTCTAGATTCCGAAGCGGAATCTCTAGATTCCGAAGCGGAATCTCTAGATTCCGAAACGAAATCTTTAGATTCCTAAACGGAAGCTTTAGTTTCCCAAACGAAATCTTCAGATTCCCGAGCGGAATCTTCAGATCCCAAATAAAATCTTTGGATATCCAAAAGGAGGATTTAGATTCCCAAACGGAATATTTAGATTTCTAAACGGAATCTTTAGATATTCAAATTCTCAATTAGGATCAGATTGTCGATCGAAATCTTCAGATTCCGAGACGGAATCTTTAGATTCTCAAACGAAATATTTAACCGTCTAAGACATTCCACTAAAACGAGCTTAAATTTTTTTTTCTGAAATATTTAAATTCCCAACAGGAATTTTCAGTTTCCCAAACAGAATATTTAGAATACTGAACGGAATCATTAGGTTCTCAAACGAAATATGCAGATTACTAAATGGAATCATATTGTTAATCGAAATCTTCTTATTCAAAAATGAAATTTTCAGTTTCCCAAACGGGAACAATGTTAGATTCCCAAATGGAATCTTTAGATTCTAAAACGAAAGCGGAATCTTTGCATTCCCAAACGGATTCTTTAGATTCCCCAAAAGGATCATCCGGTCTCAAAACGGAATCTGCAGAATATTTAGATTACCAAACAGAATTTTTAGATTTTCAAACGGAATATTCTGGAAATATGAATATTTCGCTTGAAAATCTTAATCCAGTTTAGGAATCTAAAAATGAAATCCAAAAATGAGAAATGGAATCAGATTGTCGAACGGAATCTTCAGGTTCTCAAAAAGGATTTTCAAATTTTCAAACGGGATCTTCTAATTTCCAATCTTGGTATTCAGATTCCCAAACGGAAACTTCAGACTCCCAAACGCAATCTGCTTAAGCTTGTCTTGTGGAAATCGGTTGACTGTTTTCGAATTTGTTTTTTTTTTGTATTCAGTTTCCCAGAAGAATGTCAAATTCCTAATGATATTCATGATAAAATCTTCAGATTCTAAACGATAATATTTTTCTGTTCATCAGTAGAATCGTTGCATTTGCTGACTACCAAGAATTTGGCGACTATTTCGGAGGTTTTTTTTGACGATATTTTTGACACACCACTTGTCTTTAGGCAGAGGATTGAGTCAGAGATCTCACTGGAATGTCTATTTGTTCCAAATTAAATTTGCAATTTTATAGATTCTAAGCGATAATATTTTTCTGTTCATCAGTAGAATGGTTGCATTTGCTGACTACCAAGAATTTGGCGACTATTTCGGAGGTTTTTTCTGACGATATTTCTGACACACCACTTGTCTTTAGGCAGAGGATTGAGTCAGAGATCTCACTGGAATGTATATTTGTTCCAAGTTGAATTTACAATTGTTACTGATCAATTTTTCTCAAGCAAAATTTCGATTATTGTCCCCATTATGAGAATGAGTCGTGATTACTGTAACAGAAATCAGAACGGCATTCATTTTACTCTAGGGAATATAGAAATCATAGCCAACAAAAAGGGGAAACGACAGATTTGGTTCTATTATTGTGACACGAAAGTTTCCCATGACCAACTGCTAGATCGACAAAAACAGGCCCATATTTGCTAAAACCCTAACCGACCCAATATTTGCTTTACGGTATTAAATCGTTTCGGCGAAAATTGCAAAGCGTAACATGTGACATCCCAGCAGATCGGAACTGAACAACATCCCATAATGGAGGGTCCAAACGGAATCTGTGCCGATGTTGTTGGTTCGGTGCACATCGATTGAAAGTCTGCAACCAACGAACCGAGAGCGAAAAAAAAATACGTGGCAGACGTGTTGCTACATTCCAATTCAGAGAATCTATGCGGACGACGGCAAGAGCCATTAGCAACTTTGCAACGACATGTTATTGCTATAGAGGACAACATGTTGATTTGCCTTTCCTCGTGCAAGGAACTACCATTTCCTGTTCATGGAACGGACATCGTCAGGGCGATTTTTCTTGAATCAAATTATACACTAATTGACTCAGGACAATAGGGAACGATGCTAAATAATAGAACTTCGTACAGACAGAAGCAACTGTGCACATGCATGGACCAGGAATGTCCTCGAACGCACAGTGGCTTTGTGGGATGGTTCTCGAGCAAAGCTTTTCTGCACGTGAAAGACAACAAAGGACTAATGGATCCATTGTCCGTGGATTTCACAAACCGAGCCGTAACAAGACACCGCCTTTCTTCCGCCTTGCCAACGTTTGCGACACTACCTGAAGAAAGTAGCGTGCGATCCGCGTGTTTTGCCGATTACAATCACGTGATCTCGACCCTGCTTTGCTGGAAGAGCCTCCTTGAGCCAATTTTCCTATTACATTTGTTTTTTCCCCTTCCAGGTGTTCCCGTCGGCGAGAGGAGTGCGTACCGTTGGACAGAGTCCTGTTGGAATTCAGTATCAGGTTGCCGTTTCCTAGCGGTGGGAAGCGAACGGTTCAACGATATTCATCCTCTGTTGCGAGATGGATCCGATGGATTGTGTTTCCCAGCGCATGGTGGTCCGGGATCGAGTTGCCCATGGGAGAACGATCTTTGAACACGTTCCGAAAAAAATCGCACTTTTTCATTATTCTTAGGGTGAAAAATATGTTTTTATAATCCGAACCTCCACTAAGTTACAGAAAGAAATACAGAAATGCCGTTTCTTCGACGAAAAGGAAGACACACCACTCAATTTCGTTTGAGATAAGCGCCAGTTGCGACTATTGACGATCAATCTGTCTCTTTTTGAAATTAGAATTCAACAGAAAGTGTCCGGCAGTTCTTGAGATACAGCG
>NW_026942061.1:0-1004 GCF_024139115.2 Armigeres subalbatus
CTGAATTTGAGAGACATAATGAAAATAAGACACTTTTGAGTCTCCTACAAAGAAGCTACTGATCTTTTCGAAAGAAGGTCTCATACATCTGAATGGAAGCTTACGAATGTTTAGATTCTAGATGTTGTTCACTTGACGTTCTTTTTTTCTTATATGGCTCCACTAGGAACACTGGTTTTGGGCGCATATGAGTAACAGAAACTTTTGAGTTGCTCTTCATATCAGTTTTTCCGGAAGTTTCTTCGGAATTTTTCCGGAAATGGCTTCAGAAGTTCCTCCAAGAATTCCTTCGGAAGTTCCTTGAAGAACTCCTACGTAGTTTCTCGGGAAGTTCCTCCTGGAAATTTCTTTCGGAATTCCTCTGGAAGTCTTTCGGAAAATCTCTAGGCAGCTTTCCTTGGCCTTCCTCTGGAAATTACTACAAGAAACCTCTCGGAAGTTCCTCCAGTGATTCGAGCAGAAATTTCTTCAGGACTTTATGCACTGAAGACGGCCTTATTGTTGAGGTCGAAATACGTATTTGTCAAGATACAATTAAGTGGTGGAATTCAATGAGATTGTACAAACTCGTCTTATGACAAGTGCTTTTCATGATCAACGCCACGCATTCTGCAGTTTTGGGTAGGATACCAGTCAATAATTAGGATAGAAGCACTATATTTCGCCTTTATGTCGAAAATTTCCACAAAGAGCTTAACATTCACTATTGAAACCCACCAGTATGTCACTGTAAAAATAGTATTCTCATAAACGTCGGCGTTGTAAAAATATCTGGCATACAATGTTGATGTGGTAGCGTGTCTAATCATTATTGACAGCGTCGGTGCTGTGCCCTTTCAGTGGATAGCTACGGATGGCTTTTAACTTTGTATTACCTGCAATTGAAATCTTTGTAATTTAGGAATAGATTTAATGGCATATACATATGTCTGCATCTTCAATCTTTGAAATATGAATTGGTTGTGAAACGAATTTCTAAGCCACTGTGAATGTTTAACTACAAT
>NW_026942062.1:0-999 GCF_024139115.2 Armigeres subalbatus
TCCGGGTACGTCTTATTCGACGTACGTCGGCGCCGAGTTCACCGAGCTTGACGTCACTTCTTGCTACCCTCGTTCGCCTGGGCCTTCTTTTCGGCCCTTGACGTCTTCGGTTTCCTCTTGTTCTTGACCAGGGTCCAGGAGGCGTCATCCCCCTCTATTTCCCTGGTCTGGGGCGGCTGAGAGTTCTCAGCCTGCCGTAACCCCTTACCACCGTCTTTCCTGGGTGGACGGACCTTTCCAGGTCCTTCCTCCCCCGGTTTGGGAGGTACCTGGCCGGGGTTCAGCTTCCCAGTCCCACTACCCTTGTCCGGGGTAGTAACCCTCCGCGTTTTGGAGCGGCCCCCAGGGAGCTCATCCCCTGGAGACTGCCTCCCCCGTTTTGTGTCTGCTCCGTTGGAGCAGTGACCCCCGACGTGCCTGCGAATACTTGAGCCTCAGTCTGGGTAGACTTTGCACCACCGTCTTCGCTGGCATGCCCTCGATCGATTCGACCTTGCCCGAGTCCGCGAATCCTTGGGCCTCAGTCTGGGTAGACCTCGACTCCACGGATTTCACGGGTTTACACTTGGCCGTCCCGACCGCCCTTTCCAGCTTGGCGTCCAACATCGACTTTCGAAGTTTCAGCAAGCTCCTCTTGAGGTCCTTAATGATATTATGCTTCGATGACGCAAAGTCGATGATGGCGTCCAGCTGTTCCGTCGCCACCTCGAAGGCCGAAACCCCATCGCGTTTGCGGTTCATCGCCTTCACAAGCCATGGGCTGTCTATAACCTCTACCGGCGTAGCCTGGGAGATGGTTAAGTGACCCACGCTGGCGCTGCGCACCGAGCTGCCGACTATTGCCTCTGGCCTCCTAGGCGGAGACCTGAACAACCCACCTCTTGCGAAGGGGTTGTCGCCTACACTACTACCACTAATTGAAGAATTGACTTGTTTTTCCATTTTGGTCCCACGAGTTGCTCGGGAAAAGAGGTCCACCACGCTAGAGCCCAGCATGAC